>NC_051154.1:429816-481122 GCF_013339745.2 Dermacentor silvarum | reverse complement strand
AAATTGGATTCCATGAAAAGATAGCTATATTCGGCAGGGATGGCCGCCACCCACCATGGAGCCCAACTAAGGGACGACACAGGACAAACTATTCAGTTCTGTGCACGCCAACGGTGCATCCCCACTATAACCAAATACCTATACCCAAGGCTGGATATAATGCACAAGGTTAACCCTTGCTGCCCATGAAGTCGGAAGTAAAAGAAAAATAAAGAGAGCACAGGAAAGATTGAAAGTGAAAGAAAACGACGAAGATTGTAGAAAAGGACAGGACAGGGCAACTACCGATTTCCCCCGGGTGGGTCAGTCCGGGGGTGCCGTCACGCGAAGCGGAGGCCAAAGAAGTGTGTTGCCTCCACCGAGGGCCCATAAAGGTCCAAACCCCGGTATTGACTCAACCCCCAGGATCCCCTTTTCCCCGGACACGGCTAAGCCGCGCACGGCTACACGCAGGAGGGTCCAACCCTCATGTGCTCGGGTACGTGGTGTCGCAACACACCAAACACCTGCTGACGCAGACGCCCCTGCGGGGTTCGTCATCGTCTTCCACAGCTGGCTGCGTTGAAGCAAGCGGTTCGTGCTCGCGCTCGTGCCACTGCTCCCGCGTTCGTCGTCGTCTTCCACAGCTAGCTGCGTTACTGCTCATCATTCCAGCGTAGAATTTCACTTCTCTTCTGTCGTCGTAATGGGGAGGCCGCGTTTACGGGGTTATGAACCATTGCTTAAGGCAGTATGACCCCATTAGCGGTGCATCATTGCATGCTTCGCACCTACCCAGGTTTCACTTTAGCGGAACTGCATTTCGCTCAATGGGTCATTTGACACTTACGCATAATTGTGCGAGACGCGTTTTTTTAACGAAGCTTTTTCTTGGCTCGAGACGTCCCTTTGGTGCTCCTTTAATCTTCTTGTGAATTTGACGGTTTCGCCGATGTAACTGCAGCTCCAGTCTGCGCACGGTGCCTTGTAGAGAACACCGGGGTAATTCTTGCTTTTAAGCCGATCCTTTACATTAACAAGCTGATTTCTCAGCTTGTTGGACGGCATGTGTGCTAGTCTAAGATCGTATCTTGAGAATACACGGCCAAGAGCTTCGCTGATGCCAGGTACATAGGGGACGCAAGCGCGTTTTGTGAACGACTTGGCTTGAGACGGCTTGGGATGGAGGACACGAGCTTCCATTTTGTTGGTAAATTTTTTGGAGTACCTGTTCCTGGATAATTCATGACGAATTGTCTTCAGTTAATTCTGCATTTCGTCGTCACTTGAGCATATGCGTGTGGCCCGCGTCACGAGTGATGAGACGACGCATTGCTTGTGGCAAGCCGGGTGACATGAATTGAAGTTTAAGTACCTGCCGATATAAGTCGCCTTCCAGTGCACAGCAAATGAGTCTCGTTCCACTTAGCCACACGAGGACGTCAAGGAAGGGAAGGCTATTGTCACACTCGTATTCTGTAGTAAATTGTATGGCCGCTTCTGCTGAGTTGAGAAGACGCAGGAGACGTGAAGCGTCCTGCCTTCGCACAATGCAGAAACAGTCGTCTACGTAGCGGATGAAAACCTTTGGCGTGGGAGCGATGTCAGCGAGAGCCTTCTGTTCAATGACCTCCATGACCAAGTTGGCGGTATAAACGGAAATGAAAGCACCCATGGCGGTTCCATTGATCTGCCTGTAAAACTGTGAAGTATGTATTGCTCAAACAAAAATCTAAAAGCTTGCAAATGTCCTGTGCCTCTAAAGTGGTGCGCTCAGCGAGCGTGTCGTCGGCCAGCAGGACATATCAGCACTCAACAGGCACTGAAGTGAAGAGCGACTTCACGTCAAATGACACCAGAGCGTCGTCTTCATCCAGGGAAATGTTGCGCACTTTCTCCACGAAGGCTGATGAAATCGAAGTGTGCGTTGCTGTCTTGCTGGCGAGCGGGGCCAACACTTGGTGTAGGTAACCTGATAACCCGTGCAGCGGTGACATTGTCAAGTCGACAATAGGCCGTAGTGGAACGCCTGGCTTGTGAACTTTTGGTAATCCGTATATTGCAGTTGCAGGCCCGTTAGTACACAAGAGGCGATGGTAGAGATGCTTTTGCTGCGGTGGTACAAATTTAAAAACCTTGGAAAGGAGCTTTTGCAGTTTTGTTTGCAGGTTTGCCGTAGGGTCCTTTTGGATCGCGGCGAAGGTATCCTCGTCTGAGAGGAAATCCTTCATCTTCTCATTGTACTCACTTCTGTTCAGCAACACGAGGATGTTTCCCTTATCTGCAGGAAGGATGGCAATGGAGGCATTGTTCCGGAGGCCCTTGATAGCTTGTTTCTCAGCTGGTAAAAACTAAAGTCCCTATATAAGAAAAGTACCGCCATCCTTTGATCAACGCCGCTTCTTTCTCTCTTGTATATCCGATTGGACGATGATAGCGCGCGCTTTCACTGCTTTATATTTTGTTTTTTTGTTTTCGACTCAGAGCCATGTTGAAAGTCCTCTGCGCAGCCGCAGTCGCCGGCGGCGGCGGCGCGCGCCCGGCCTGAAAGCTTCAACGTGGACTTTCTAGGGGCTTTCTAAGTAAAGAAAAAACCAAGTGCTTTAGAAGAGGAGACGGCAGAGGAAAGAGTAGATGGCGGTACTTTTTCTATATAGAGACTTTACTAAAAACCGGGCTTGGGGGTTGCGCGCCCCCACTTTGACAAAACACCAATGACGCGGGTGCGAGCTTCTTCTCACCCTACCACTGCTGCGTGCCGGAATGGCTGACGAGACGCCGACGTTAGATCCCACTTCCACTCCAACCCCTATCGAGTTGGATGAGCCTGAAGGAGAATGGACAACGCCCGGAAAGGTCCGAAAGCCTCGACTTGCTGCCCGCCCAAGTTTTGACCTCCATGCGGTTTGTGTCCACCTGCCAGCGTTACCTTCCGCCACCTCCGCCCAGCTGCTGGACATTCTCCCAGCTTTCATACGAGCAGCAAAGCTCCCGGCGCATACTTGTGCCGACGTTTCAGTCCATCTACGCAATCGCAACCGCCTCGCCATACTCAAGACCCACCACATCGAACTCGCCCGCCGCCTTCTCAGCGTTGCGAGTATCATACTCGCTGGCCGCATATATGCCGTAGCTCCATACCTCGCAGCTCCAACCAACTCGTGCCGCGGGGTTATCCACGGAATTGCCCCTGACGCTACCCAAGAAGAACTTCTGCGTGATTTAGACAGTTATCAAGCCGATATCCTACTGGCCCGCCGCATGGGAAATACGAACTCCGCCCTGATCACTTTCGCCGGCATGCACGTTCCATTTTGCGTGTACTACCAACGACTCGAATTCCGCTGCCGTCCCCACAAGCCCCGGGCCCATCATTGCACTATCTGCCTGCAATATGGACATCGCACGTGTGCCTGCCCCTGAAACCAGCGGCTGTGCCCCACTTGTTCCACACCCATCAGCCAGCCTGATGAACCACATTCCTGCTCACCATGGTGTCTTCATTGTCAAGGCCATCACACTCCCTTTGCAGAAATATGCCCAGTTCGGATGCAACGGCATGAAGCCTGCGCCAACGCGGCCAAAAAGCAGCGCCTCCTGCACAGACAGCACTGGAAGAGTCTGAACATGTCACAACCCCCAGTAAAACCCTCCAATCCCTCATCTATCCAAGGTGCGCGCCTCGTCAAGCCTACTGCCTACACATGCCCAGTGGGGGGGGGGGGGGGGGGGGGGGGACAGCACCCGCGTCTGACCCAGGTGTCACCAACCCCTGTGATTCAACCAGCACCGAGTGCACAACCGAAGCCTGCGGAATACCACACGCCTGCTCCGGTCAAGCAATATTCGCCCCTGCAGAAACCTGTACACCAGGTAAGGTCGCCGACGACTCCCGCACCCGCACCCACAACCTCCCCCTCTCCCTGCCGCGTTGAACAGCTGGAGCTGGGGCTGACAGAGCTTACCTCTCGCGTAACCGCACTCACATCCCTCGTTGAGATGCAACAAGCACGTATCGAGGCACAAGACCAACGTACTTCCAACCTCGAGACGCTCATTTCAAACCGCACACAGTCCCTTGACAATCTGAACTCCACCATAAACAAAGCATTTAATGACGCCCCAGGCCCTATGGAAGACAAGAACCACCCCTTCAAGCGCACCCACCCCGTACCCGCTTTGTCAGTAGGCCCGGCCCGCAAAATTAAGCCCGCCACCCTTCTCGCTCCACCTAACCCTTCCAATAACAAGCATCATGGCGATCACAATAATTCAGTGGAACTGCCATAGCCTCTCCACAAACCGCACCCCCTTACAGCAATGGCTCCTTACGCAAACCACACTACCTCACTTTATCCTACTACAAGAAACAAGGCATATCAAAAACATCCCAGGCTACCGAGCTCTGCACGCCGACCCCGCCGCGCCGCTGTCTTCCGTTTATATTCGCCGGGATATCGCTTATGAAGTGGAAGATGTTCCATCCACGTTACTTCCATATGTAACAGCCATTTCGTATTACCCAGACCCCCCGAACCCACCTCTCACACTTGTGAACGTCTATAATCCCCCAAATTCTGCCACAATTCTCTCTCCTCTCTTTCATTTTCTTTGATCCTTTCCAAAACACCGTGACATTATTCTTGGCGGAGACTTCAATGCCCCAAATACCATCTGGGGTTACCCAAACACTCTGCGCCCTGGCCGCCTTCTTCACGCACACACTATGCCACACTCATATACACTCATCAATACACCAGACACACCCACACGAGACGGAAACGCAAAACAACGTCATACAACGCCTGACCTCACCTCCCGACCATCACATAATTGAAATTAAACTGACCCTCACTCACAAACTCAAAAAACGCATCACCCAGACCAACTGGGACCTCTTTCGTCGCCTGCGAGTCCAGAAGTCAACTCCCAACTATGATGTGTGGGTTGACTCGCTACGGCGAACGCGGTCGCAGGCCACCACCACTACAGAAGCTAACCCCCCGTCGGACCGCGCTGACCCACACCTCATGCGTCTCTGGAGACGCCGTAAACGCCTCCTTAGTCGCATCCGTACCCAACCTAACAACATCCAGCTTAGACACACATTAGACACACTCAACACTGACATACTAACTCACTGCTCCATACTTGAGACAACAAATTTGAATCGCATATGCGATTCTATCAACTCTTCCCTCCACACTAAATCAGCCTGGTTGATCCTCCGGTCCCTCCTTGGCCCTCAACCTGCTCCTCTCCCCACAATCCAAAAGCATCTCTCCGAGCATGGTGCTACTCCCCTCCTTCAACAGGTCACGGATATGTACATCCCTCCCCCACTTCCTTCCCTGTACCCTGAGTACACAGGGCCTTCCAATAGCAGTTTGTACAGCCCCTTCACTCTGCCGGACCTAGAACGAGCCTTGGCTCAAAACAAGACTGGTACCACTCCGGGTGCGGACCACATCACTTACTCTCTGCTGAAGAACATGCCTGATTCAGATAAAGAATTTCTTTTATACAAAAAAAATGTCACAGTTTCGCCCTAAGGGCGAAGCAATGAATGCGATAGCAACACAGCAATGTCATACGAAGTAAGGTGAGCGGCTTTGGTAGCAATATGAATTGTAGTAAACATGAGCTGATTAAGTAAGCAGGTGTGCCGCGGCGTAAGTACACCGACATGAAGAGAGACTCGATGACCACGAGAAGGCGCGTGTAAAACGGTGGTGTTGATGAGAAGCGCTTCCCGTGGGCAGCGCGTGCGAAGGGACACACCTGTAGCGCTGCACTGTCGATCCGGGCAGCATTGCGTGTGTAGCGTGCGTTGGAAAATGTGGCCCGACTATTACGAACTGAATGAACAAGCGTCGTGTGAGCGCGCACAAACACGAAGAGATCACACTGAATGACAGCAGACAACGACTGTCAAAACGCTGGCAGCAAGCATACGCCGCAGCGGGCGAAGGTACGTGCGGTCTATCGCTTCAACGGAAACTGAGCGGCGAATGCCGTGTGGAGATAAGAGACGGTGCGAGCGAGCGACGAGCGCGGTTGTTGGCAGAGAAGTGCGCCCCCACCCCCCCCCCCCCCCCTTGCTCCCTCCGGCGCTGGCTTCCTGCTTCCTTGCTTGCGCGTGGGAGATTGAGTGCGTTCGCTCTCCGTGATAGCGCGCGTCCCCGCACGCTTCCTCTCGGGCATACGGCGCGCGGCGAAGATTTTATCTATAGGGAACCTCACGGCGACGGCGACGGCGGCCACGACGGCGACGCCGACGGCAGAAATCCGGTTCAAGTGTCCATATAATTGCTATCGCAATAATAAATGAACACTGGATCAACGGCACTCTTCCCGATGAATGGACCTCATCCATCATTAGTCTAATACCAAAGCCCGGCAAGCCCGCCACACTCTCCAACCTGCGACCCATTTCACTTACTTTCTGTGTCGGGAAAACCATGGAACGCATGGCACTCGCAGGTCTTACGGATCTTCTCGACGATACTCACTTCCTTCCGCACAATCAGATTGGTTTCCGCCCCCACATGTCTACCCAAGACCTCTTTCTCCTTCTCCAGGAAACTTTCTTTTAACCTTCGAGGTGTCAAGTTCGCGCACTTGTCACTGTGGACGTGCGCAAGGCCTTCGATACCTTACTTCATGACGCTATCCTCTCCCCCCTCGAAGACACCGGCTGTGGATCTCGACTCTACTGTTACGTTTCTTCTTTTCTCCGCTCTCGACAAGCTCAGTTCCGACTCGGGACCACGTTGTCCCCGCCCATCGCGCTCACCCGCGGAACACCTCAAAGTGCCGTGCTCTCTCCAACCCTCTTTAATCTCGGGCTAGCCCCTCGCAAAATCCTTGTCGGAGATTCCGCACCTACAGTCAATTCTCTATGCTGATGATATAACCCTTTGATGTACTCACGGCTCACCGGGGGAGGTGGAATTCACATTACAATCCGGCCTCAACCTCATTTCCGAATTCCTTTCCCGCTCTGGTATGCAAGCGGCTCCAGAGAAATCTGAGCTGCTGCTCCTTTCCGCTACAAAGTACCAACGGTCTGTAAACCCCCTCCTTAATCTCACTCTCGCCGGTACTCCCATCCCCAGCACGTCATCCTGCCGGGTTTTAGGCTTTCCCCTCCAAGACCACTCTTTCACCCGCGCAATACAGTCCACGATCACCACATGCCACCAAGTAACTCACTTAGTCCGACGAGTGGTCAAGCGGCGCGGCGGCCTCGACGAATGCAGAGCCAATCAACTTGTAACAGCCTTTGCCTTGAAGAAAATCCTTTATTCCCTGCCATACTGCACACTTACGCAGACGCAAATGCATCGCATTCAATCGGCTTTAAACAGTCTCTATAAAGCTGCCCTACATCTTCCGACACACACATCCACAGCCAAACTATACGCAACAGGCCTATTTCTTCCCCTTGCAGAGCTCTTGCGCCTCCATAGGGATCGACAACTTGGCCGCCTATTCAGCTCTGCGCAGAGTCATTGGCTACTGCAGCGGGCTGGCATCCGGCCCATTGACTTTACTCTGTATACCCCTCAACGACGTCTTCCCAGCAATCTCCGCTGTGCCCCTATTACCTCTAATATGACCCCACATCTTCATGAGGGACGACGACAAGCCCGCGCTCACTTCCACGACCCTTTTCCACCGGACACTGTCACATGCTACGTCGACGCAGCGTATTACCAAACTCGTGGCTCCACTGCTTGTGTGACAATGCCGACCCCCCTTGGCATTACCATCACTTCCACCGCTGGCCCCTTCTCACTTCCTACTTCTTCTCTATCCCTTGAATTGGCCGCAATCATTCACGCGACGCACGAACTAACCCTTCTTCCTCCCTCTCCTCGGTATCATTTGCTCGGCCTCCATGGCGGCAATCAGGGCTCTTCGCGACAACAGACTTCCCGATAACCTTCATGAGGACCTTTCTGACGCTTTCTCCCTTCTCTCCCCTGCTTTGGTCACTGTGGTGTGGGTGCCAGGTCATGCGGGGATTATCGGCAATAAGCTCGCTCGTGAGCTTGCCCGCGAGATTAATAGCCGGGCGCCGATGATACCCTGGCCTTGCCCGCCCATAGCGGACGAGGCACACTTTTATAAGAAAACTCTGAAGCAGCACTACAAACACCTCCGGCATTCATTCCAGACGCTTCCGCCACCACACCATCGTCTCTCCACTGCCCAAGTACGCACCCTCAGGGCCATCCAGCTCAACACCTTGATCACTCCAGCACGCCTATACCTTTATCGTTACCGCTCAGACCCCTCATGTCCTAACTGCCCCTCTACGTACGCAAATGTAGAGCACATCCTTTTCTCTTGCCCCGCAGCCCTACAATCCCCTCACTACCCTAACCCCCCACCTCCCCACTGGCGGGTGTGGTTGGCGTCGGCGGCCTTCGCCGACCAGCTGGCCATGGTCCTCCTGGCGGAGGAATATCTATAGGTCTTAGTCTGACCTGGAATAAAGTCTTCTCTCTCTCTCTCTCTCTCTCTCTCTCTCTCTCTCTTCCTTCGGAAGGAAGTTGAACGACGGCACGTTCCACGCAGATTACTCTCGTCGGGTTGGATGAGGGCGCCAGTGCTGAAGTTCAGGCCCTTGCGCAGAACGGTAGCTTCAGATTCTGGCATCCCATTGTACCTGGCGTCAGCGAAGCTCTTGGCCGTGTATTCTCAAGATACGATCTTAGAATAGCACACATGCCGTCCAACAAGCTGAGAAATCAGCTTGTTAATGTAAATAATCGGCTTGAAAGCAAGAATTACCCCGGTGTTTACAAAGTACCATGCGCAGACTACAGCTGCAGTTACATTGGCGAAACCGGCAAATTCACAAGAAGATTAAAGGAGTACCAAAGGGACGTATCCAAGAAGAAGAAAAGCCTCGAACGCCCTTGCCGAACACGCCGACAATCGCAGTCACCGTATCGATTGCGAAAACGCTGCTATATGACACGGCTTTTTTTTTTTTTCAAACTACAGATAATCGTACCAACAGGACTGATTGAAATCTGCCTGCTAGCTACACCCGTTCTCTACGTAACATTTGCCATAAAAACGACTTGTGGCTCTTGCCCGCTCTTAATGAGATCAAGGAACCCGTACGGGTCCCGAAACGTCTCTGTGTTATTTTCACCTTGATTTGGTCAGTGACCGCAATTGCTTCATTATCATGTTACCTGACCAGACGAACTTTCATCGAACTCTTGACTACAAACCTACAAATGTAAATGCACCTTGCAGTGTGCACGAAGTCCAGGAAGATTAACTACACAATGTAGTTTGCACTATAGATTCCATGTGTACCACGTTTTCCACAGCTGCTGCTCTGGTAAAGAAGGTATCTACGAACAATGGTAACATTGCTAACGTTACACACGAGTGACTGGCGTTGAATCTAGAACACAGTGCATTGTCTATTTGTGCATTTGATGCATGTTGCATTCAAGGCAACAAATTTGAGCAAAATGATGGTCCTTATAAACCTTTAGGTATAGCATTATAGTCGGCGTACTAAAATCAATTCTTTGCCCGGCCTTCAATGTTATGGTTTCAAATCATATTTTAATATATATTTCTTTCGAATATTCTTTTAATCTCTTACAAGTTTATTGCGTATGACCTGTATATTATCTTGTTTTACTATACTCAAAATTCTCATTACTACTCGTACCAGAGGCTTCTGGAAGAACGACGCATAAGTAAGACATCCCGCAATCTCGAAGTTATACTCGAGGGACTTACACTGGCGAAAACGCTTACAAAAAAAGGAATAACAGACACCTTACTGGGTGTAACAGACACCTTACTTACTACTGTATATTTATGCCCACATAGTTCTGCACCTCACTTGGTTTGAAACCCAGGCACTATGCTCTTTGTAGAGCAGCAGTAAAGAATGCCATACAAACTTGAAAAACGCAGAACAAAGGCACAGCAGCCCAGAGGCCACATGATGCGGGAACGGTCCCACATTTGCGACGCAACAGCGGTGCTACCAATGCATTGGGTACTATGGGAGCTTAACAGCCGGGAAGACGCAGCGCCCGGGAACGTAACAGCGGGGTTCTACTGTCGCTTGTTTGAAGCGCAGCATGACATGTGATTATAATAACTGCATGCCGCCAATGTGTCCATCATTTCTGTTTATGGATATACGGAATGACATCTGGGAAAACTAGCAATATATGACACGATATCAATTTGTGTGTGTGTGTGTGTGTCGCATGTACACTCGTTTTTTTTTTAAATACTTCAGGATGTGAAAAATCAGCTGCTCCAAGCTGCTCCCAAATGCCAAATTGCCTGCTCCAAAGTGCTCCAAAATGAAATTTCTGATGCTCCAAAAATTGCTCCAAATCAGAAGTCCGCAGTAGCATCACTGGTATTGCGACTGTGGCATTCAATGCTCTTGTCGTGCTGAACCCCACTACCGTCGCAGACATCATCAGTACGTGTCAGCGCCTGTATGAGCTTACTATGATCCGCTTATACCCTGACACGTCTGATTTCAGGGCGTCCAACGATAGCGAGCTACGTGCTCTGATTCGTTCCATAATCCGTGAGGAACTGCACGCCCAAGCTTTGTCGACCTCTCCGGAAGTTCATATGAGACCTCCTGGTGGCGGCCTACACCATATCGTGAGGGAAGAAATAGCTGCTGTGACGTGCCCGCTAACCCCGAACCCGCAACCTATCCCTACGCCAACTTATGCTCAGGTTGCCTCCCTGGTGCCACCCTTGCAGCAGCCACCACACCAGGCACCTGCGCCAACTTATGCTCAGGTTTCCTCCCTGGTGCCACCCTTGCAGCAGCCACCACACCAGGCACCTGCGCCAACTTATGCTCAGGTTTCCTCCCTGGTGCCACCCTTGCAGCAGCCACCACACCAGGCACCTGCGCCAACTTATGCTCAGGTTTCCTCCCTGGTGCCACCCTTGCAGCAGCCACCACACCAGGCACCTGCGCCAACTTATGCTCAGGTTTCCTCCCTGGTGCCACCCTTGCAGCAGCCACCACACCAGGCACCTGCGCCAACTTATGCTCAGGTTTCCTCCCTGGTGCCACCCTTGCAGCAGCCACCACACCAGGCACCTGCGCCAACTTATGCTCAGGTTTCCTCCCTGGTGCCACCCTTGCAGCAGCCACCACACCAGGCACCTGCGCCAA
Organism: Dermacentor silvarum; assembly: GCF_013339745.2. Lineage (NCBI taxonomy): Eukaryota > Metazoa > Arthropoda > Arachnida > Ixodida > Ixodidae > Dermacentor > Dermacentor silvarum. The sequence goes on along the minus strand of NC_051154.1, from coordinate 469,937 downwards.
CTTATGCTCAGGTTTCCTCCCTGGTGCCACCCTTGCAGCAGCCACCACAGCAGGCGCCTGCAATGCACGGGTCCCTGAATCCCATCACTGCGCGACCACCACCTCTTGAATCTTACAACACGTGGAGCCCACCTCGGCCTGTTTGCTACTACTGCGGCATCCGTGGCCACATTTCAAGGTTTTGCCGACGCCGTCAGCAAGATGAAAGGCGTGGCTATGACGGTTTTGAAAGGGATGAGTTTTCTGAGCCTGTACCACAACGTCGGCGTTCGTACTACAATTATTATCCTCGACGTTCCCCATCTCCGCAGGAATTCGACGCTGCCGGTTCATTGCGCTTCCCGCGTCGTCGCTCTCCATCACCGATGCGGCGCTCCTCTTCCCCTCTTCGACCGGCTACTTCGTCCTCCGATCACCGCCCGGAAAACTAAATAGTGCAGCTTCAGGAGGGAAAGCTGCATCCTTTGGACAACTTGAAATTCCTCCGGAGCGCCCGTCAAATGTACTTGTGGTGTTTGTTGAAGGTATACGGACGGAAGTCTTGGTTGACACGGGTGCATCGCTTTCGGTTATTAGTACTGACTTGTGTTCTCGATTGCGAAAAGTGAAGACGCCATATAATGGCCCTCCCCTTCGTTATGCTAATGCAGTTCTTGTTCAGCCCTCCGGTGTTTGCACTGCGCGTGTTTTCATTGATGGCATCATTCACCACATTCAGTTTGCAGTGCTATCTTCGTGTACCTACGCCATGATTTTGGGATGGGACTTTCTGTCCTCAGCGTCAGCTTTCATATCTTGCCGTCAGTGAACTATTCATATGACGGACACTGAATCTTCGTCCGCTGTCGATGCTCACAGCCTGCGCTTCGTCGCGTGTACCGACTCTTTCATTCCCCCGGGCAGTGAGCATCTTCTAACACTGACTTCCGACACGATTGTAAATGGTGATGTGTTCCTTGCACCGAGCGGTCACTGGATATCTGGTGGACTTAGCATTGCTCCTAGCCTGGTGCGGTTTCAAGACGGTAGAGCGTTGATCGCTGTGCATAACCCTACTTCTTCGCCAGTAGTGATCTCGCAGGGCACCGCTGTGACCTGCTTTACTGACACCGAACCTCTTTCACTAGTACCCCTTCACACCGAATCACCAGCTTTGTCTACCACAACCGACGATCATGCTGCGTCCACTGCTTTAACGGCCGCGATAAATCCCGATCTGACTGCTGCACAGAAAGACCTTTTGGCCCTACTGCAGAAACACAGCGCCTTATTTGACGTTAACACCAAGCTTCTGGGACGCACTTCCGTTGCTGTGCATCGCATCGAAACCGAAGGCAGTTCGATTGTACGCCGTCGCCCGTATCGCGTGTCTTCCGCAGAACGAAAAATCATTGCGGACAACGTTGATGACATGCTTAAAAGAGACATCATTCGGCCATCGTCCAGTTCTTGGTCGTCTCCTGTTGTGCTGGTCCGGAAGAAAGACGGCTCTGTATGATTTTGCGTCGATTATCGAGCACTTAATAAGATCACGCGCAAAGACGTATATCCGATCGACGATGCCATTGACTCGACGATGCCAAGAATCGACGATGCCATTGACTCCCTCCAGGGCGCTGAATATTTCTCAAGTTTCGACCTTCGATCCGGGTACTGGCAAATACCCATGCATGAAGCGGACAAGGACAAGACAGCCTTTGCAACACCAGATGGACTTTACGAGTTCAACGTGATGCCCTTCGGTTTATGTAATGCTGCTGCAACATTTTAACGCATGATCGACACAGTTTTACGCGGCCTTAAGTGGAAGACCTGTCTGTGTTATTTAGATGACATCGTTATTTTTTCTACAACTTTTCGTCAGCACCTTGAGCGTTTGGACGATGTTTTAACATGCATTTCTAACGCTGGACTCCAACTCAACACAAAGAAATGTCATTTTGCCCGTAAGAACATCAAAGTGTTGGGCCACCTTATCAGTAAAGATGGCGTTCGACCAGATCCTGACAAGGTTGCTGCCGTGTTTCGCTTTCCTCGCCCTGAAAATCAAAAGCAGTTGAGAAGTTTCTTGGGCCTGGCTTCTTACTTCCGCCGCTTCATCAGTCATTTTGCTGCCATGGCGTCGCCGCTGCACAAGTTGCTGACGTCGGGCGCTGCGCTCACTTGGACAGACGACTGCGAACGTTCTTTCCAAGTCCTCAAGCAAGCCTTGACATCCGACCCCGTCCTGTGTCACTTCGATGAGAACGCACCAACTTGTTTGCACACCGACGCTAGTGGCCATGGGATTGGTGCTGTCCTTCTACAGCGTGATACCAGTGCACGAGAGCGAGTTGTTGCTTATGCCAGTCGCACATTAACGGCTACCGAACAGAACTACTCGATCACAGAACAGGAATGCCTCGCAGTAGTTTGGGTCATACTAAAATTTCGACCATATCTTTATGGACGCCACTTCACTGTCATAACCGACCATCACGCCTTATGCTGGTTGTCGTCACTGAAAAATTTGTCTGGACGCCTTGGTCGCTGGGTGGTCCGATTACAAGAGTACGATTTTGACGTTGTGTACAAGTCTGGGAAAAAAACATCAAGATGCCGACGCCCTGTATCACTGCCCGCCTCCACTATTATCTTCGAGCACGTCTTTCCATTCCGCGCCACTTGACGAGACAATGTCTCCCCTTACGTTATTACCGCTAGCTGTTACTGACACATCTTCTAATCGCGGCACTCAGTTCGCCTCGTGTCAACGTTCTGACCCCTACTGCAGCAGCATCATTGAACGGCTGTGCGGTACTATTTCTGCACCGAATGCCCGATTACGTCGACAACTGCGACTATTTAAGCTCGAGAATGATGTGCTGCACCGCTACATTTGCAACACTGACGGACACCACTGGTTACCCGTTCTTCCACATTCGCTGCGCACACAAATCCTTGAAGCCTTTCACGACGACCCATCTGCTGGCCACTTGGGTTTCCACAAAACTTACCACCGCGTTAGGAGCCGTTTCTTTTGGCCAGGCATGTCTACCTTTGTGGCCAAGTACGTCGCTTCTTGCGTTCAGTGTCAACGGCGGAAACGACCGACTTCACCTCCTGCTGGCCTTTTACAGCCCATCCCATGTCCCGAGACACCTTTTGCCATCGTTGGAATAGACTTGGTCGGACCTCTGCAAATAACGCCAGCAGGTTATCGTTGGATCGTGACAGCTGTCGACCACCTCACACGGTACGCAGAGACGGTGCCTTTACGCTCTAGTTCGGCCTCAGACGTTGCCAACTTCTTTTTGGATGCCATTGTGCTGCGTCATGGTGCACCTCGTGTACTGTTGAGTGATCGCGGCAAGACTTTCATGTCAACAATGATCGAAGAAGTACTCAGAGCTTGTGGCACAGTTCATAAGACGACATCCGTCACCACCCTCAAACAAATGGCTTAACAGAGCGATTTCATCGCACGCTAACAGATATGATATCAATGTATATCGGGCCAAGCCACGACAACTGGGACAAACTTTTACCTTTTGTGACGTTTGCTCACAACACTGCTATCCAGCGAACTACAGGCTACTCACCCTTCTACCTCGTTTACGGCCGTTCGCCGACATTCACCATCGACGCCACTTTCTTAACTGCCCCAACTAACACCTCGGCCAGTATACCCGAACAGTTCGTCTCGCGACTTCACGAATGTCGTGACCGTGCTCGATTCAATACAGAAGTCAGTCAACTAGACCGCAAGCAACGTTACGACATCTCTCGTCAAGACGTCTCCTTTCGTGCTGGAGATGAAGTGCTCCTTTGGACGCCCATTCGTACACCCGGTTTGTGTGAGAAGTTTGAATCGCGCTTCCTTGGCCCCTACATTATTAATGAACAAACATCCCCAGTGAACTATCGTGTTACTCCCGTCGAGGTTTCTTCGGACCATCGTTATCGTGGTTCGGAGATCGTTCACGTTTCGCGTCTCAAACGATTCGTTCGGCGTTTCCCTCCTGGCTAAGTGACGGCCTGGCTGGCCGCTTGCGCGCGCGGGGAAATTAGTGTGAGCATTATTCATACGCTTCATATTCTCATCTGTACATACTCATCATTACCATTCCGGGCCTGGTGGTGGGGCTCTCGCTTGAAAGAATAAAGAGAGTGACCGCCTAAACGTTGTCTCGCAATATATATATATATATATATATATATATATATATATATATATATATATATATATATATATAGTAGAAACTGGATTTTCAATGGGCCAAGCGTATTTAGGAAAATCAGAAGCACAACTTCGCGGCTATCTTAGGTTTATTATTTACTTTTTCAAGGGATACAGGAAAATCTTGCAACAGTCTTTTTATATCTTCAGGTAGAGAAAGAAGGCGCCAAAAAAAGGTGAGAAAGGAGAGATAGAGAGATATATAACAAAGTTGAACATGCAAAAAAAAAAAAAAAGGATGGAGAGTTAAAGGAAAGACCCCAAGACCTGGTCGTGCCAGACAAAGCAGAGGGCAAGGTCGCTGTTAAGCGTGTTTCACATGCACAATTGACGGACACGCCTGTCATGTTAAGTTGAACATGCAAAAAAAAAAAAAAAAAAGAGGGAGGGAGAGTTAAAGGAACGACACCAAGACCTGGTCGTGCCAGACGAAGCAAAGGGCAAGGTCGCTGTTAAGCTGTTAAGCTGTTAAGCGTCTTACACATGCACAATTGACGGACACGCCTGTCATGTTAAGTTGAGCATGCAAAGAAAAAAAAAAGAAAGAGGGAGAGTTACAGGAAAGACACCAAGACCTGGTCGTGCCAGACAAAGTAAAGGGCGAAAGACGAGAAACACGAAAGAAGAAGAAATAACCTGTGTTTCTCGTCTTTCGCCCTTTACTTTGTCTGGCACGACCAGGTCTTGGTGTCTTTCCTGTAACTCTCCCTCTTTCTTTTTTTTTTCTTTGCATGCTCAACTTAACATGACAGGCGTGTCCGTCAATTGTGCATGTGTAAGACGCTTACTAGCTTAACAGCTTAACATATATATATATATATATATATATATATATATATATATATATATATATATGCAAGTGTTATTGATATACGGTACGACGCCGAATAGTCGTCTCCGTTCGAATTTAATGCATAACAGCACTATTGAAGTCTCAAAGATGGGTGACCGATGCAACTAGGACTGTTCCGAATGATTGGGATGTCGGAGAGCGTCGGCTGTTGCGCAGAGGTGCAGTTGATGAGAGAATAAACGCACGGGTGTTAAGTCCTGCTTAACAAGTTCCTAGCTGTCATTCAATATAAACTCCCCGTTTTGGGGCAGCCTGTAAATCCGCTAACTTGATTCAGACAAGGAAAACCATGTTTGCAACCAATTAAAACTGGGTGCCCCATGTGGTACCACGCTTATCTTCTTCAACGAACTCAACAGATCTGCACATATCTCTACGTGTATGTGAGACATGCCGTTCCTTTAATTGTTTCATTATGGTTGTTATGATAGTGCACCGGATAACTGAAAGCAGCCGTTTATAATATACAAGCTGCTAAGTTGAGCGGTCATGCATTTGGGAACGGCATTACATTTATGTATGAAATATAAGATAATCGTAACATGTTTCTCTCGGAAATCAGACTCGAGAATAATTTATTTTGTTTACACCCCGAGACAAAGGCCGAAGAGCGCAGCCACCTGCTTTTCTTTTTTTTTTTTACCAAATTTTTCGGTTTTACGTGGCAAAACCACTATATGATTATGAGGCACCCGGTTTAGTTCTCACCACCTGGGGTTGTTTAACGTGCACCTAAATATATGTACAAGAGTCTTTTTCCATTTGGTTCCTATCGCATTCCTCGACCTGGTTTGAACCCGCGAGCTCCAGTTTACTAGCACAACGCCGCATCCACTATATAGCCACTAATTATAGCTACCGCGCCGGCTTTCTTTCTTTTCTTTTTTTTTTTTTTCTTTTTTGAAGTATTGACTGAAAAAAAATTCTACGTACGGCTTACGGCCAAAGATTAGCATATAGAATGACTCACTAAAACCGTTTTCGGCGCTCGAGGTCCGACAGCTATAAATGACCCCGTACCAATTACTCCGCATCCTGTTACGCGAGGAAGGCGGAAACTTGAATGGAATGTTGCGCTGCAGTTTACTTTTTTTTTATCTTTAACAATCCTTCCCGTAAATTTGAGTACAAGGCGCCGGATGGGGCAGATATGCTTTACTTGTTTGAAGCGGCAAGCAGGATCGAAGGTTACATGTTTCTCCATCTGCGTTTCGCAAGACCTACTGATGGAAAACTATATGAGCAACAATACACACGAGAGATACATGCTGCTTGAAGAACGAGAAAAATATTTGTTCTCCAAAGGGAACCGTACAATAACATAGTAGAATAAAAGCCGACACTGCGGCCGCAATGCACGCGCAATCACCGAGCAGCATTAAAAAAAATTAAATAAAACGATAAAAGAAAGGAATTTATTCATAAGGCATAAATACATGTCATATGCAATTATGAACACCATTTGAGCGGTCTGAACGCAAATACCCGCGCGCGAAGTAGAACGATTGACCCTGCCGGGCAGTATCGCCTAGAGCACTGCACGGGCCTGATTTTTCGGCCCGAGCCCGGCCCGGGCCCGCTTTACGAGGCCCGAGCCCAGCCCGGGCCCGTAATACAAAGCCCGAGCCCGGCCCGGGCCCGGGCGTACATGACCGAGACCAGCCCGGGCCCGGCCCGGGCCCGTGGTTCCAAGCCCGGGCCTGACCCGGGCCCGTGTTACTGAGCCCGGGCCCGGCCCGGGCCCGGGCGTTCATTACTAAGCTTAGTTACAGCCCGCGTGTGCATGACCAGGCCCGGCCTGTAAGAAAAAAAAACTTTTTTTTTACTTGCAGATTGTATACCGTATCTGTCAGCCTCACCTTCTCGAGGTTTGATCAGCTGCAGTATATAAGCAATAAAAGGCCGAAATCTTTGTTTCTCCCACGGGAACATCAGTAATCCGGCCCATTGCCTGTGCTACTATTCTTCTGGTGGTGCGCATGCAAACATACAGGGCGTTTCATTCAACCAAATGTTTAAAGATTGCCTGTGGCAGATAGCACAGTTATAATCCTTGATCTAAACTACTCGATGAGGCGGCCATTACTTCCACGAGAAATCAAAACGCCTAATTGAAGAATTAACATAATTACGCTAATGAATGTTTTAATTAATTATTTTATGGCACATCTTTCAATCTGCGAATTATAGCCGCCGAGTTCGCAAGGCGTATCCACTTGGAACGAATTCTCAGGACTAAACCAGTTTCGAGATAATTTTCAAAGTGTCCGGTTACAAATGTCCGGTTACTGAAATTACCGCCATTTTTGTATCTGTTCAAAGTGAATGGTAGGTAATGTATTAACGACTTATGCTTATAAAGTGTTCTGAAGTAGAGCACTGCACGGGCCAGGGCCGGGCCGTCCGAAGCGTTTGTCGGCGGGCTCGGGCCGGGCCCGAGCTTAAAGCCGCGTTAAAGCCCGGGCCCGGGCCGGGCTCGGGCTTGAGGCCGCAGGCCCGGGCCGGGCTCGGGCTTGAAGCCACGGGCCCGGGCCAGACTCGGGCCCGCTCATTGAAGGGCCTAATTAGGCCTTCGAACACACGCGACTGTTATGCATTGCATGTTTCAATGCATTCTGTGCCAAGCTGAAGTGACACGTGCAAGATGACTGTCATCATCATCATCAGCCTATATTTATGTCCACTGCAGGACGAAGGCCTCTCCCTGCGATCTCCAATTAACCCTGTCTTGCGCTAGCTGATTCCAATTTGCGCCTGCGAATTTCCTAACTTCATCACCCCACCTAGTTTTCTGCCGTCCTGGACTGCGCTTCCCTTCTCTTGGTATCCATTCTGTAACTCCAATGGCCCACCGGTTATCCATCCTACGCAATACATGACCTGCCCAGCTCCATTTTTTCCGCTTAATGTCAACTAGAATATCGGTTATCCCCGTTTGTTCTCAGATCCACACCGCTCTCTTGACTGTATATCTTATCAGATGACTATATCTTATCAAAGAAAATAGTAAAACAGATGGAGTTCTCATTTTTAACAGCGGAGGTGTTTTAGCCGGGTCTAATGTGTCCGCTGAATCCAAAAATGTCGGCCGATCCTGGCAGCAGTGCAGAAAGGGTCCAAGCGCAATAGTACATACACCTGTGAACTAGCGAAGCTGAGCCTGGTTAAGTCTAGCTAAGAATGGTGGGGACTAATTGCATATCGATAGGAAATTGATAGCCAATCAATAACTAGTCGATAATCGATCAATAATCAATAAATTCCCGAAAATGCTGGGGATGACTTTAGCCTAGCCCAAATACGTGGCCAATACCTTACGACAGCCAATCAATAGCTAATCAATAATTGATCAATAATCAATAAATTCGGATAAGTTGGTAGTGCTTAACGTATCCCAAATACGTGGCCAATATCTTGCAATAGACAATCGATAGCCAATCAATAGCTAATCAATAATCAATCAATAATAAATCAATTCCGGGAAATGCTGGGGATGACTTGGTAGTGCTTAGCCTAGCCCAGAAGCCAGGACTAGCTAGGTGCCCATCATCTCTGCTGTCTCTTTAGCATTGCGCCGCCAGTGCAAGCTACGCTAATTTTTTTTTTCTTTTCCGCAAAAACGAACATTGTTTCCGCGTAAGGAAAAATAAATTATACAAAGAACCACTCCTGAAACCATTTCCATGTTACCGCTTTTGCGATCGCACTATTACCAGTTTTAATACTATGGCATTATTTTAGCGCTAAGGCCAGTTACTTTTGTGCTTCAATGCATAAAACAGCGTTTTCCTCAAAAGGTTAACTGGAACGCCCATGCATTTCGTCAGACACTTTGAAAGTTAGTATATCGAAACTGGTTCAGTCCTGAGAATTCGTTCGAAGTGGATACGCCTTGCGAACTCAGCGGCTATAATTCGTAGATTGAAAGATGTGCCGTAAGATAATTAATTAAAAAGTTAATTCGCGTAATTATGTTAAATATTCAATTAGGCCATCAATGTCAGAATTAGCTTGGAACTACATAAAACAATTAGCATCCTTAGAGCGTCGTCGCATTAATGCGAACACAAGAAATCCTGAGATATGGACCATTCCATACTTCAGAACACTCTATAAGCTTCAGTCGTTAACTACCATTCACTTTGAACAGATACAAAAATGGCAGTAATTTCAGTAAGAAAGAACTCAGCTGACATTTTGGTCACTTGTAGTGTATCTGATGTGATTATTATTCTGCCTTTGTGTATGGTTCTGAGTATATAATGTAAATCCTGTTTCGTTTTCTTAGCAAATGTTGATCTTGTAAAATTCAGTCTCATGCTATGTTGTATAGATGGTGTTGCGTTGTTTTGTATAGCTAGTATTGTTATTGTAGTGTTGTTTAAAATGCATTCTGTTAAAAGTTTTTCCAATTCTGTTAACTCGCCGTGACGCAAATATTCTTTGTCTTTCCGTTCATAGCTATTTCGTCTATGAGGAATTCCAGCGAGAGCTGGAAATATATGTGAATTATTGTGCATGTGTGCACACTGTTTACTGTACTATTGCCTTGCCTGGTCTTTTGGGTCACGTCAAGCTTCATCATCATCATCATCATCATCATCATCATCATCATCATCATCATCATCATCATCAGCCTATTCATGTCCACTGCAGGACGAAGGCCTCTCCCTGTGATCTCCACTTACCCCTGTCTTCCGCTAGCTGTTTTCAACTTGCGCCTGCAAATTTCCTAACTTCATCATCCCATCTGGTTTTCTGCCGACCTCGACTGCGCTTTCCTTCTCTAGGTATCCATTCTGTAACCCTAATGGTCCGCCGGTTATCCATCCTACGCATTACATGGCGTGCCCAGCTACATATGTCAAGCTACATATGTAGCTTTTAGTCCAAAATGACCCTCCAGCATGTAAACTGGACAATAAATTGATTTGATTCGATTGATTTCGTCGGACACTTTGAAAATTATTATCTCGAAACTGGTTTAGTCCTGATAATTCGTTCCAGGTGGATATGCCTTGCGAACTTGGCGGCTATAATTCGTAGATTGAAAGATGCGCCATAAAATAATTAATTAAAACGTTAATTAGCATAATAATGTTAATTCTTCAATTGGGCGTTTTGATTTCTCGTGGAAATAATGGCCACCTCATCGAGTAGTTTAGATCAAGGATTATAATTGCGCTATCTGCCACAGGCAATCTTTAAAAATTTGGTTCAGCTAAAATGAAACGCCCTGTATATTTGCATGCTAAATGACATCATAGAACTATATCGTACAAATCAAGGTAAGTGCATGCGCACCACCAGAAAAATAGTAGCACAGGCAATGGGCCGGATTACTGATGTTCCCGTGGGAGAAACAAAGATTTCGGCCTTTTATTGCTTATATACTGCAGCTTATTAAACCTCTAGAAGGTTAGGCTGACAGATACGGCACAATCTGTAAGTAAAAAAAAAAAAGATTTTTTTATATTACAGGCCGGGCCTGGTCATGCACACGCGGGATCTAGCTAAGCTTAGTAATGAACGCCCGGGCGGGGCCCGGGCTCAGTTACACGGGCCCGGGGCGGGCCCGGGCTTGGAACCACGGGCCCGGGCCGGGCCCGGGCTGGTCTCGGTCATGTACGCCCGGGCCGGGCTCGGGCTTTGTATTACGGGCCCGGGCTGGGCTCGGGCCTCGTAAAGCGGGCCCGGGCCGGGCTCGGGCCGAAAAATCAGGCCCGTGCAGTGCTCTAGTGCCACAGCCGCCCCTCTCTGTTTATCGCGCGCCGACTGTCGGCGCGGCATCCTCTGCTCTTTTGTGATGCTCCGGGTCGCTTACGCGGCGGCCCGTTCGGCCGATGTACTCAGCGCCGTAGGACATGGGCACGGAAAGATCAAATTTCCCCCCCCCCCCCCCCACAAAATCTCCCCCCCCTGACTACGGCCTGATGAACCCATATATTCCACCCTTTCACACGTTATCACATGAATTATACCGGCTTACATATTCTTGGTATAAGCGCGAAGAAGACACGGACGGTGGCGGAAGAAGACAGGACGAGCGCTAACTCACAACTAAATCTTTATTGGAAAAAAAAACATATACAGGGTGTTTCAGCGAACACTTTCAAAATTTATTTAAGGTTGCCTGTGGCAGATAGCTCATTTCTAGTTAATGAGCTGGTCTACTCAAAGAAGCGGACATTACTTGCACAAAAAATTGAAATGCATAATCAACTAACCAACAAAAATTCACTAATTAAGTTTTTAACTAATTACCTGATGGACCATATTGCAATTTACAAATTGTAGCCGTGGAGTTCGCAAGGCGGATCCACTTGGAATTAATTCGCAGGATCACGCCAGTTTCGAGATATTAATTTCCAAACTTTGCTGAGAAATGCATTGGCGTTCCAGTTAATTTTGTGCTTCAATGCATAAAGCGACGTTTTGTTAAGAAACTAACTGGAACGCCAATGCATTTATTTCTCCGCAAAGTTCGGGAATTAATATCTCGAAACTGGTGTCATCCCGAGAATTCGTTCCAAGTGGATCCGCCTTGCGAACTCCACGGCTGCAATTTGTAAATTGCAATATGGGCCATCAGGTAATTAGTTAAAAACATAATTAGTTAATTTCTGTTAATTATTCGATTATGCATTTCAATTTCTTGTGCAAGTAATGTCCGCCTCTTCGAGTAGACCAGCTCATCAACTAGAATTGTGCTATCTGCCACAGGCAACCTTTATTAATTTGTGAAAGTGTTCGCTGAAACACCCTGTATAAGTGAAAAAACCGTAGCAAAAGAAAACATCACATGGTCGAAAGGATAACAGTCGTACTTTACCATTTTTCTGACGGATTTCACTGTGAGAAATTCAATTTTTGTTCACTAGCACCTTGCGCCGCGTGGAGGGCCTGCTCGGTCGGGGTGGTTGGGGATGATTTTCTCCGCCACAGACGCCAACACCCACGCCGACACCGACGCCGGATTTTCTGCGACCCGGGGCCCTTAACGCTTTCGCGTTAAAAGAGAAGGAAATGGGGTTGGCGCGCGCTCCGCCGGGCTTTCCTCGCCTCAGATCAGTTTCGGCGCCCGGATGGGAAGGCCGCGCGTGGTGAAAGCGCTCGTCGTCGACGTGCGGATTCAAGCGTGAGGGCTGGCGAAGCCCAGGCTAAGCGTCAGCGAAGAGCCGCCGACCCTGAGTTTAGGGCAAACGAAGCGGAACGCCTGCGACAGCATCGTCTTGCCACAAGCTTCGCTTACCCCCATTTTCTCAATAGGGGATGGACTGGTGTTTTCTTTTTCTTTTTCTTTTTAACGCGCACCCGTTGCACAGTACACGGCTGTTTTTGCATTTCGCTCACATCGAAATACGGCCGCCGTGGCCGTGATTTGCTCCGGCGACCTCGTGCTATGTAAGCGCAATGCCATAGCCACAACGCCACCACGGCGGGCCACCATTGAACCATATTAATGAACCCCTATTTAACCGGAGTTGGTCTTCACTTGAATTTATTTCTTCGTACAACACGCAGTCATCAACGTAAAGCCTGATTTTAACGGAAAGATTGATAACGATATCGTTCATATATAATATATGTAAGAGTAGACCGAGGCCGGAACCCCCGCGGAAAGCCAGAATCAACAGAAACTTGATTTTGACGGTGGCTCGAAAATAGGCTTTAATTCTTACTAATATTTTATAGTGTTTAAGTAGAGAACTTAGACAGCAATTTAATACGTGAGACCTTATCAAATTATCAAACGCTTGACTGAAGTCAATGAATATAGCATCCGCTTGTTCTCCTTTGCTCATTGTGCTAGCGAGTATAGTTTCAACTGAGTGATGAGATGACGAGCAGTTCTCAACGAAGATGTTTCATGCTGTTCTCTGCAGTGCCATGGGCAACGTGAGCCACCCTGTGGACTACGTGTCTGGCGTTCCGGCGGTGCGGGCCTTCTTTTACTGTGTGTACGGGCTCGTGTTCGCCGTGGGCGTCTCGGGGAACGCGCTCGTGTGCTTCGTGGTGGCCCGGCAACGGGCTATGCACACGGTGACCAACCTGTTCATCGCCAACCTGGCGCTCTCCGACATCCTGCTCTGCGCCCTCGCTGTGCCGTTCACACCGCTGCACCAGTTCGTCGGTGCGTGGCCGCTGGGCGCCGCGCTCTGTCGCCTGGTGCCGTACGCGCAGGGCGTCAGCGTGTACGTGTCTTCGTTCACGCTCACGGCAATTGCAGTGGACCGCTTCTTCGTCATCATGCACCCGTTCCGCGGCCGGCTGCGACTGCCTGTGTGCGGCGCACTCATTGGTCTCGTGTGGCTCGCCGGCGCGCTGCTGACGCTACCATACGGCCTCTTCATCGGCCTGACTGCGGACGGCGGCGCCTTCTGCGAGGAGCGCTGGCCCTCGGAGCATAGCCGGCGAGCTTTCAGCCTGTGCACGAGCGCGCTCCAGTTCGGCTTGCCGTTCGCCGTCATCAGCTTTTGTTACATGCGTGTCTGCTGCAAGCTTCGCGAGCGCGCGCGCGCCAAGCCCGGCGCCAAGTCGATGCAAAAGGAGCAGCTGGAGCGACGGCGTACGCGCCGCACCAACCGCATGCTCGTCTCCATGGTGGCCATATTCGGCGCTTGCTGGCTGCCTCTCAACCTGTACAACCTGGCCATCGATTTTTCGGTGCGCGCAGCCAGCTGGCAGTTTGCGAACGCCTTTTTCTTCCTGGCGCATGCGATTGCCATGAGCTCGACCTGCTACAACCCTTTCCTCTACACCTGGCTCAACGACAGCTTCCGCAAGGAGTTCAAGGCCGTACTGCCGTGCTTCGCGAGCCGTCGAGCTGAACCACCGGCCGTGCGCTACGTGTGCAGCGGCGACGCCGTCAAGCTCTAAATAAAGCCATGTTCTGGTCCCAAGGGATAAAGGCGGTGCAACAACGTGAATCAATATGGCCGATGGCTGCACAAGAATCCTAGCCGAGCGAAAGCCTCGGGTCATTGTGCAAATGCAAGCGGTTACACGATGAAATTAAGTGAAATTAAGTGAAAACATACAATTCAATACGTGAAAGCCCTGATGGCTAACTTTGATGTATTGCTGGAAACCTGGATGACCCGCACAAGGATGGAGAATTGGGCGAGTTGGAACCTATTCATGAGAGCAACGCCCGTGCATAACAAAAACACAGAAAAGCGCTTCTCTTGTCTTTTTCTTTCAGTGTGTCTTCGTTTTTACGTGCAGCTGCTATCGTATACAGGTTGATGACCCGGCGCACTGCTAGGAGTCCATGTTCTCAGCAGTACGGCTTCCTAATATGGTAACTGCGCTAAATTTCCACAACAAAACATGGCGGCCTAGTTTTTTTTTTTTTTTTCTGCGCTGCACTACAGCATCTAAACGTTCAGACGCAACAAAGCTCATGTGCGGCAGCACGAGCTTCTCGAAGAACTATAGCTTACGAACGCGCCTTGTAAGTCGGCGCTTTTGTTACGGCGGTCAAGTCCAGCCTTCGACGGCGAACCAAGAAAACGGGCGAAAGAGGCAAAGAAAGCTATTCGCTTTAAAATTTTATGGCTATTTGTTTCCGAAGCTAACTAGGTGTCCGCGAAAGCTGAGGATGGTGTGCGCTACAGGAACGTCAGGAAGAAGAAGGACCCGGTCAATAGGGGGGGGGGGGAAGGCCCCAGCCGGCGCTACGTTAACAGCGTTCCTTGCTCATTTCGAAGGGCCTCTGCTTCGCGCAGAGCTACTTGTCATTGATGCAGCGTTTTCTCACGATAGATCTCTGGTGGATTTTCGTGAAACACCGCTAAGCCAGGTGCCACCCTGCGGTTTCGAAATAGGAAATAGAAACAGAAACTGTTTATGGTTTCTCTAGCCCCTATTGGCCTCGAGTACATACTGTGGCGCCATTTGCTAGAATCTCTCCGTGACGTAGAAAGCGACATCACGGGATGCTGGCTGCGATGTGTTGGTAATCTCGAGTGGTTCAGCCCTGGTTTATCCCGCTTGTTTGTATCTTTTAAGCGCTGTATGTGGGCGTCTTGGTTGCAAAAACGCGCACACACACAAACAAACCTAGCTATGACATTCTTTTCTGGTGTGTACGGCAACAAAGATTTTTATCGAGCGAGCAACTTGATTCTTTCATATTGATTATTCAGTTGGCATGATCTTTCATAAAAGTAGTCATACTCATTTTGCCGCAATAACAGTTCTCTTCACAGAACTCCTCATGCATAGTGCAGCTTTCCACTTTTGCCAGAATTATTATGGGATGATGAATTAGCGCCGGTCCAATATAATTAGGGTTGTTCGTTTTCGGGTTTTATATTTTTTTTAAATCGAGGGGTAAAAATGGGGTTCCATTTTTCAAGCTGATGATCTGGGAGAAATCGGGTTTTTTGTGGAACCATTCAGAAATTCGTTTTTTTTACGGGTGAAATGTACAAATGTACTAATATATTACATTCGGACTTTTCTGTTTTCTTTTTTTTATATATCGAAGCGTATCACGAGCTCCTTTACGCCAACGCGTTAAATCTAGGGATCTGTTTCAAGCTGGGAATCGGGGGGACATCAGGGTTTTTTAGCAAATACTCCGAATTACGGCGTTTGTTTGGAAATTATGAAGTAATAGTAACAGTAAAGAGCATTGATAATTTCTAGGAAATAAACATTTTATTCACAAAAAGCTGGTCATCGATTTTTTACACATCCTTGTTAACATACTTTATCTGCATGCGCAACATGTCGGTCTACATCCGAGACCTGTCCGACCTTTGAACGTATCTCAGCTGAGAGAAAGTTCTTCGACATCACAGCTCCCATTAGCTAGGCACAACCATGTCAGTGCAGCATTTGCCAGCCTGGGGTAGCGAGCGGCAGAGTCATGCAGATACTCAATGAGTTCGACAGCTGTGTTAGTGGGGCGTGCTTCCAGCAAGTACTGGTTAGACTCGTCGTGAAGCGAATCCACGTCGTCGGTCACGGAAATGAAGGGTGGTCGATAGTCAACAAATGACTGGCTCAGCAGACGCTTCTGGAATGAATCCAAGACGGCTCCCAATTTCCATAACGTTAGCTTGTTTTGTCTTTGTCTGAGACGTTCAGTTTAACAGCGCAGTACCATTTTGTGGTGATTTCGTGCAAAACTCTTGAGAACATGTTTTCACTAACGTGGCGCTGCTCTTGGCACTTTTCTTCAGCCGGATTCCGTAGAATGCCACGGTGAGTTACTGACTCAGAGTTAGGCGCGCTCGTTGGGCGGTTGGTTATAAATCTAGCTAATAAGGAGAAAACGCAACTTGCTGACCATTGTAGTAGCTGTCCCACTTGTAAACCACTTTTCCACAGCGTGAAAATCCTAAGCAAGAGCAAGCAGAAAACCGCTCGTGAAACGTTAGAGGCTTTCTTTATCAGGAAATCAGGTCAAGAGTGTGTAAGCGATACATCGATTGCACTGTACAATGCAGAAATGAAATTCATTTCGCGCCTGGTGTAATCATTAGCGGTCCTGTGGTTCTTATGTCAAAATACCAACTAGCCCAACATTCAACTCTTTTAAAGTTATGTGAACTCCTGCGTGAATCATTGCCGCTGCAGGCCATGGCCTAGATACGCGACATCCTCGTACAGCCACGTGACTAAACTCCATATACGACAGTTAAAGTAGCTCTTCTTCGCCGTCTCGTCCCGCCTGCGCATCAGAGTATTCAGCAGCACCTGTACAACGATGGGCTCGCTGACAGACGTCCAACCAAGTTTCTACGTCACCTGCAACACTTCATTGGTGACTAACTAGACTCCTTGGACACGGTCGTATTACGTGAGTTGTTTCTACAGCGTCTTCCAGCCAACGTGCGACCATGGCTCTCGTCACAGCTCAGCATAAGTCCTTGTCGGAACTCACCGAACTGGCCGACGATATGATGGACGTCGCTCCGGCAGTCATAAATGCTGTCCGTAGCTCTCCACTTCCAGAAGTGGATTCCCTTCGGCAAACAGTTAAAGAGCTCGCATCTCAAGTCGCCGACTTGCGTCAGGAATTGCGCAACACTCACAACTTCCATGACCGACCCTGTCCAACTCATCAGCCTCTCACGCAGCCTTCTATATGCAACGACCGTTTCAACAACCTGAGTGCAGTTTTTCATCACAGAGCCTATGCTACTACCACCGACGTTTTCGCGCCGCGGCTCATGGATGTGTGTCACCCTGTTCGTGGCGCACGGGAAACGCTCATGCCGGTCGTCAATAACAGCGGCGGGCAATCATATCCATACTTCGAGCCGCCTTTTTTATATAACCGACCGGACCACAGGACTGCGTTTGTTGATAGACACTGGTGCGGAGGTCAGCATAATTCCTGCGTCCAAAGCTGACCGGCGTCTCCGCGCAAAGTCAACCCCCCTACAAGCTATCAACTCCTCCGTCATTGCAACTTACAGACAAAAGTCTCTTACCCTCGATCTCGGTCTTAAGAGAAGGTTGCAATGGCTATTTTGGATAGCAGACGTCCGCTATGCCATCTTAGGGGCTGATTTCTTGAGACATTTTCACCTGCTCGTGGACATAAGCCGCTGTCGCCTGGTGGATAACATCACGGGTCTGTCAGTCAACGGTCTTCTGTCACACGCTATACTGCCCTCAACCTTACATTCGTCAAACTGCCTACCTCACCGTATACAGCTCTACTCAACGAGTTTCCGGAGATTACTACACAGTCTCCGATGGATAAAACTTATAAACACACTGTGACCCATTGTATTGTTACCACAGACCCGCCCGTTCGCTGCCGCCATCGCCGACTCGTTCCTGATAAACTTCAAGTTGCTCGCAATGAATTCGAGCATATGTTGCAACTAAGAACCATTCGTCTGTCATCAAGCTCGTGGTCGTCGGTACAACACATGGCACCTAAGAAGAAAATCATTAGCGTTCATGTGGTGATTATCGCGCACTGAATGCGGTCTTGGTTCCCGACCGATACCCGCTACCCAATATTCAAAATTGCACTGCCTTTTTAACCGGCACAACAATATATTCGAAAATCAATCGCGTGAAAGCTTATCACCAGATCCCCGTTGAGCCATCCGGCATCCCAAAAACTGCTATAACTACCCCATTTGGCCTTTTTGAGTATTTACGCATGCCTTTCGGTTTGCGGAACGCAGCTCAAACTTTTCAGCATTTTCTTTCTTTCTTTATTGAAAGCCCTTTATTGTCAGCCCTTTTTTAGGGCCATTGCAGGTGTAGAAAAAAATAAAACAAGCAAAGTCAACACATCTGATTTAGGCAGGCCGGCGTACAATACATCTGAATACAACGTACAAAAAAAATTGCAGTTAATATACACTATAATAAAGAAAACAGAAAAAACCAATCGGTATCCCTTGAGGCAAGAACAACATACACAGATCAATAACAAAATCATAAAATCAGATGATTCACAAAGTCAGATGATTAACGCACCGCGCTCTCGGAATAAATAATGGCATGCAAATTACTCAGAAAATTATTAAGAGAGGCAGACTGAACTACGAAATCGGGAAGCACGTTCCACTCTTTTATCGTTCTGGGAAAGAACCTATATTTAAATGTGTCATTACGGGTTGCTGGAGGGGGAATATACATGCTGTGGCGATGTCTAGAAGATTCATTAGTAGAAATTTCAAAATAGTTCGTCCTATTAATTTTTATTTCATTGTGTATAATAAGGAACAGGAACTTCAGCCTATCATACTTGATTGGTCTGACCAGTGTTCTATAGGCCAAGTCATAGTCGGAAAGTTTTCATTTTTCCGGGGGGGGGGGCCCGACCAGCTTTCCGAAACCTGCCCATATATATATTGCCGCGACGCTACCTGTGCCCAACCACGCTGACGACAAAGACGACGACCTCGAGCTTGCAAGCGAGGTGCTATAGGAAGAAGAAGTTTGAACTGAGCGCTTTGTCCTACTTGCCTCAATTAAATACCGCTCTTCGCTCTTGTCTCCAGTGAGCCGTGACACTGGTGGAGGTGCTGGGTATCGCATCCTCGCCTAATGATTGGGACGACTCCTGCGAGTAGCCCCTCATCCAGCCCTTCAAGACTTCATCCACGCGTCGAGACACCTGTGCACCGCGCAAGCCGCCGCCTGCAAGGTCTGTGCCCG
Organism: Dermacentor silvarum; assembly: GCF_013339745.2. Classification (NCBI taxonomy): domain Eukaryota; kingdom Metazoa; phylum Arthropoda; class Arachnida; order Ixodida; family Ixodidae; genus Dermacentor; species Dermacentor silvarum. Next base: position 450,720 of record NC_051154.1, on the reverse strand, counting down.
GAATTCGGTCTCTTGCAAGGAAGTTTGTCAGCGACCGCACCGACTCAAGAAATGGCGCTTGCAAGTACAACACAGGTGACTGTTCAGAACAATCTAGTCCCCAAAAGCTTCGCGGTGACACGTATGAAGACGCCGAAGACTGGCTGGACCAGTACGAACGCGTGGCTAGGGTCAATCAGTGGCGTCCGGACCAGAAGCTTTCCAATGTGTACTTCGCTCTTGACGGTAGCGCAAGGACGTGGTTTCAAAACCGCGAGGCACATTTGACAACGTGGGACGAATTTTGCCATCGGCTAATTGATACCTTCGGAAGCACTGATCGCCGAGATAATGCACAACGCCTTCTCGAGTTGCGCATTCAGAAACCCAACGAAAGTGTCTCCATGTTTGCCGAGGACATGTCTCGTTTGTTTCGCCACGCGGATCCCAACATGCCTGATTCGAAGAAGCTGAGCCATCTCATGCGCGGCGTCAAAGAACAGCTATTCGCTGGTCTCGTGCGAAACCCGCCTATAACAGTGGAAGAATTTATTAAGGAAGCCACAGCAATTGAGCGGGCGCTCCAGCAGCGTAGCCGGCAATACGAACGCCTAACTAACGATGCACCTGCAGGAGCCGCAGTTCTGGCAGTGACCGACGAGACCTCGCTGCGTCAACTGATCAGAGACATTGTGCGCGAGGAGATTGCGAAGCCAACTGCGACACCGAAGGAGTTTACTGTTGCTTCGGTCGCTGAAGTTGTCCGCCAAGAAATCCGGCAAGCATTTGCATCTCCTGAGCCACTCCGTGAACCGTGTCCCGAGCCGCGCTTCGAGCCACGCTTCGAGCCACGCTACGAGCCACGTGCATATAGCTACGCAGACGCTGTCCGTCGCCCTCTTTCTACCGTGTCTGTACAGCAGTACCACCAGCGGCCACCTACTGCTGCCTGGATACAGAGAGAGCATTTCAGGCGACCCCAGCTTCGTAGGACCGATATATGGCGCACTGCTGATCGCCGACCATTGTGTTTTCACTGTGGCGAACCAGGGCACATTTATCGTTTTTGCCCTCATCGCCAGGGTCGCATCCAGGAAATGTCACCTGCTACTCCGCGACAGTTTCCAGAGAGAAATCCACGCTTCGACGACAGTATCACTCGGGAACAAGGCAACTCAGCTAATCTCCGCTCGCGCTCGCCGTCTCCGTTACGCTATTCTTCGCCGGACCGTCGCAGTTTCGCCGACGTGGTACGAGGCCGCTCTCCAAGCCCACGGCGGGGAAACTGAAATCAGCGACCTCCGGGGGGAAGGTTGCAAGTCGTCGAACCGCCGAAAATCCCCCATTATTACTGAGCAAGGAGCAGAGCAACCCGGAGAAACGGAACACCGACGAATTTGTGAGTGCCGACCTACTCTTAACGATTGATGGACACGACGTGACAGCTTTAGTTGATACTGGCGCAGACTTTTCGATAATGAGTGAGAAGTTGGCAGACCGGCTTAAGAAAGTCAAAACGCAATGGACGGGTCCTCATATTCGAAATGCCGGGGGCCAGATGATGACGCCTACAGGAAAATGTACTGCACGACTCCAGATAGGAAATACAGCTTTTTTATTTATTTATTTATTTACAATACCTCACAGGCTCCACATAGGAGTATTATGTGAGGGGGACTATACAATAAATTTTTACAAGAACACCCAACAAAAGGAATTGAAAAATCAAGTGTTATACAATGGGAAAATGTGAGAGATAACATAGGTGTAACACTAGTAATAAGACACTTAGTATGTATTATACATATTTGAACGGGCCAACATGCTGTCGTTATATAATGTATAAACATGATTGCAAGATATCATATTGTTAACAAACACAGTCATACATGGTTAGTATTCTATTTCTAAATGCCGCGTGATCATGAATACACACTACATCATCAGGGAGGTCATTCCATTGAATGATGGCACGTGCTAGCGCAGATGCGTTAAAGGCTTGGGTGCGGCCAAATAGACGAACAAAACTATGCTGATTATGAAGCCTGCGGGATATGCGATGAGGTTTTGATAGTGGCAAAGTATTTACGTGCGCGCTGTAGATTACTTTATGGAATAAACATAGAATGGCTATCTCCCTGCGTAATTCTAGGGATGGTAACGATAACGAAGCCTTCATGTTAGTCACACTGGAGTAGCGGGTATAGTCACGAGTGATGAAACGTGCAGCGCGGTTTTGCACCGACTCTAGTAAGTGGATTAGATATGATTGGTGAGGTGACCAGATAGAGGATGCATATTCGAGTTGTGGACGAACAAATGTCTGATATGCTAGTTTTCGTGTTATAGATGGCGCCGCGTGAAGATTACGTTTCAGGTATCCGAGTGTGCGCGATGCTGTAGCGGTAATTTTTTCAATATGTGTTGCCCAGGATAGTTTAGAAGTGAAGTTAATGCCAAGGTACTTGTAGTGGTCCGTTGCCAATAATGTTTTATTGTTAAGAGAGTATGTATAAGTCGAGTTTGACTGCTTTCGGCTGAACGTCATTAGTTTGCATTTCTCAGTGTTAACCGTCATCTGCCACTTCGAACACCAGAATGAAATTGTGTCAAGATCCTGTTGTAGTACCAGATGATCTGCCCGAGTTTTAATTTCACGGTATAATATGCAATCGTCGGCAAACAAACGGATGTTTGATGATATATGAGATGGAAGGTCATTAATGTAGATAAGAAATAATAAAGGACCCAGGACGCTGCCCTGAGGAACACCAGAAGTAACGTCAGAAAATGGAGATGAGGTGTTATTAACCCATGTAAACTGCTTGCGTGATGATAAAAAATTCCGGAGCCAAGATATAGTTAGAGAATCAAGATTAAGGGAAGACAGTTTAGTAATTAGACGACAATGTGCTACACGATCAAATGCTTTAGAAAAATCGACATATATGCAGTCTGTCTGTGTGTTACCATCCATATGGTAACACACACCACCTCTTTTATGATTGTGTCGCCTCTTTTATGATTTTAAAAGAGTGCTGCAGATCACTCATCCTTGGAATGGACTTCTTGCGGGAGTGCGGCGCCGTGGTTAACATCCGGTATGGCGAGATAACCTTATCGAACAGTATAGACACGAGCCACTACGACGAGCGCCAACGTACATCGTTACGTGTCGCCGACGACGACGTCTGCATACCACCACTATCATGCAGTCTTTGCGGAGAACAGTTTAACAAGGACGGTGTAGCCGAACAATTAACTGCACTTCTGTTCCATCAAGGTGTTGCTATCGCTCGGGGTATCGTCAGCCTAATCGGTGGTCGCACAGAGGTACTACTGACAAATTTTACTAATGAACGCTGGTACATCAGTAAAGGCACCGCTGTGGCATACTTTGACGAAATTGACCACGTTCAATACTGCTTTGCTGTAAAAGAGGAATCAACCACCGATACGATGCCACATGCACCCGTCGTCGACGTTGACCCAGGTTTAGCGCCGCAACAGAAACAAAGTCTCAGGGAACTGCTTGACCATTTTAAGGACTGCTTCTCTACAACGTCCCGAGTGCGTCAAACACCACTGACGAAATACCGCATTATTACGGAGGAAACAGCAATACCCATCCGGCAGCATCCGTATCGCGTGGCTGAGAAAGAGCGTGAAGCAATACAGCAGCAAGTCAAGAAAATGCTAGAAGATGATGTCATCCAGCCGTCAAAAAGTCCTTGGGCGTCACCCGTGGTACTCGTTAAGAAGAAGGATGGTAGCTTGCGGTTTTGTATCGATTATCGCAAGCTCAATCGGATTACGAAAAAAGACGTGTATCCCTTACCACGCATCGACGATTCCCTCGACAGGCTACGGCATGCTCGATACTTCTCGTCAATGGACTTAAAGAGTGGGTACTGGCAAATAGAGGTCGATGAACGGGATCGCGAAAAGACTGCTTTTGTGACGCCTGATGGGCTCTGTGAATTCAAAGTTCTCCCTTTTGGTTTGTGCTCCGCCCCAGCCACGTTTGAAAGGCTAATGCATACCGTTCTCTCAGACCTTAAGTGGAAGACTTGCTTAGTGTACCTAGACGATGTGATTGTTTATTCTGCCACATTTAATGAACATCTCAGACGGCTACGGTTAGTTCTTCAAGCCATACGGTCCGCTGGGCTTACTTTAAAACCTGAAAAGTGTCACTTTGGCTATGAAGAACTGCAGTTTTTGGGCCACGTTGTAAGCCACACAGGTGTCAGACCTGATCCTGAGAAAATCGCAGCTGTCGCAAAGTTTTCAAGGCCTACGGACAAGAAGGCAGTCAGACGCTTCCTGGGCCTATGCGCATATTACCGGCGATTTATTGCGGCTTTTGCACGCATAGCCTCACCGCTGACTTGCCTAACCAGAGAAGATGTCGCGTTTGTGTGGGGCGAGGAGCAGGAGGCGGCATTTAACGAGTTGCAGTACCGTCTACAAACTCCACCTGTTCTTGCCCACTTTGACGTGGATGCGCCCACAATGATCCACACCGACGCCAGCAACGTGGGTCTAGGCGCCGTCCTTATCAGCGGCAAGACGGCGCTGAGCGAGTCATCGCTTACGCGAGTAGAACACTGTCACGTGCCGAATCGAACTACTCCACCACAGAGAAAGAATGCTTGGCTGTAGTATGGGCAGTTACCAAGTTCCGCCCGTACATATACGGCCGCCCATTTCAAGTCATAAGTGACCATCATTCTCTCTGTTGGTTGACCAGCATGAAAGATCCATCTGCACGTTTGGCACGCTGGGCCCTACGGCTTCAAGAGACAGTGGACACATGACGACATGACAGTACGACATGACAGTGGTCTATAAATCGGGAAGGCAGCACTTAGATGCTGACTGCCTTTCCAGATCGCCGATCGAGTCGTCAGGCGGAGATTATGACGAATCCACAGGCTTTTTAGGAGTTGTTGATGCGGCCACCATCTCTCAACAACAACAAGAGGACCAGGAGCTCGCTTCTGTAATTGATTTCTTAGAAGGCCACACCACAAACAAGCCTGGATTGTTCTCAAGGGACCTGTCATCATTCTGCATACGCAACAGTGTTCTTTTTAGAAAGAACTTCTCTTCAACAGGGAACAGATATCTACTAGTCGTCCCTAAAGCTCTCCGCAATGAAATATTGCAGGCCTGTCACGATGAAGCTACCTCAGGCCACCTAGGGTACACAAGAACATTAGCGCGGATCAAAGAGAAGTGCTACTGGCCACGGCTTGCAGCACAGGTGAAGCACTACGTTCGAACGTGCCTTGACTGCCAGCGACGAAAAGTACCACGTGCGAAACCTGCCGGACTGTTACATCCTGTTCCAGTGCCGGAAACGCCGTTTGCACAAATTGGGATGGACCTTTTGGGCCCATTCCCAATATCTGCCGCCGGAAATAAGTGGATCATAGTTGCGACAGACTACCTTACGCGATATGCAGAAACCAAGGCACTTCCGAGCAGCACAGCAGCCGAGGCTGCACAGTTCTTCATTGAAAACGTCGTCCTGAGGCACGGTGCTCCAGCGGTCATCGTAACCGACAGGGGAATCACGTTCACGGCTGAACTTTTGCTAACTGTACTAACGCTCAGTGGCACGGCACATAGAAGGACGACAGCCTATCACCCGCAAAGCAATGTACTTACGGAGCGCCTCAACAAGACTCTCGCAGACATGCTGTGCATGTATGTCGATGTGGACCACAAGAACTGGGACCAAATATTACCCTACGTCACGTTTGCTTATAACACGGCTCGGCAAGAAACAACAAAAATGACACCATTCAGTCTCCTCCACGGTCGAGAAGTGACTACAATGCTGGATGCTATGCTGCCTCATGATTCCAGCGATTCCGAGACTGACGCCGCAGATGTTACAGCTCGCGCCGAAGAAGCAAGACAGCTCGCGCGCGTTCGCATAACTGGCCAGCAAGAGCGAGATGCCCGACGTTACAATCAACACCATCGATGCGTCGTCTACCATCCCGGCGAAAGAGTCTGGGTTTGGACTCCAGTACGCCGCCGGGGCCTCGAGGAGAAACTTCTACGCCGATACTTCGGACCATACAAGGTTCTACGACGCCTTAGCGACGTCAACTATGAAGTTGTTCCTGACAGCCCATCCTGCTCGAGGCGCCGTATGAACCTGCCTGAGACTGTGCACGTGGTGCGCATGAAACCTTATGTTTCTGAATGACATGGGTACTCTCTGGTTTGCTGATCACCGGGTGCTACCCGCCGAGCATCGGGTCGATGCTCCTTATGGAGGGGGCAAATGCCGCGACGCTATCTGTGCCCAACCACGCTGACGACAAAGAAGACAACCTAGAGCTTGCAAGCGAGGTGCTAGAGAAGAACAAGTTTGAACTGAGCGCTTTGTCCTCATTGCCTCAATTAAATACCGCTCTTCGCTCTTGTCTCCAGTGAGCCGTGACAATATACAGGGTGTTTCAGCGAACACTTTCTAAAATTCTTAAAGGTTGCCTCTGGCAGATAGCACAATTCTAGTACATGAGCTGGTCTACTCAAAGAGGCGGACATTACTCGCACAAGAAATTGAAATGCATAATTAATTAACATAAATTCACTAAGTTTTTAACTAATTACCTGATGACCCATATGGCAATTTACAAATTGTAGCCGTGGAGTTCGCAAGACGGATCCACTCGGAACGAATTCTCCGGATGACACCAGTTTCGAGATATTAATTCCCTAACTTTGCGGAGAAATGCATTGGCGTTCCAGTTAGGTTCTTAACGAAACGTCGCTTTTTGCAATGAAGCACAAAATTAACTGAAATGCCAATGCATTTCTCCGCAATGTTCGGGAATTACTATCTAGAAACTGGTGTCATCCGGAGAATTAATTCCAAGTGGATCCGTCTTGCGAACTCCACGGCTACAATTTGTAAATTGCAATATGGGCCATCAGGTAATTAGTTAAAAAAACTAATTAGTAATTTTTAAATTAGTCGATTATGCATTCCAATTTTTTGTGCATGTCCGCCTCTTCGAGTAGACCAGCTCATTAGCTAGAATTGGGCTATCTACCACATGCAACCTTAAATAAATTTTGAAAGTGTTCGCTGAAACACCCTGTATATATATATATATATATATATATATATATATATATATATATATATATATATATATATATACCCTCTGATAACAATTTTCTATTGCTCACTTTATGGCAAAAGCGATTATATCGACACCTCAGGCAAATTGTTGCAGTTGTCGTCGCCGTGATGTTCCGCATTAAATCCAAAAGACATATGCATGAGCGACCCATACCCTGTGGGTGCGGGAAAAAGCACGTAACAGCTAGTGAGCCGAAAAGGATGGTGGCTTGATGGGCATTATTTCCCACGCGCTCAATGTTCGGGTTAGTTGTAGGTCACGTAATAAAACGCGAATTTGAAGGAAAGAACGCGTTTTCTCCTCTAGCCCTGCCGTAACTGTGAATGACTGTGCGTGGCTGACGCTTATGGGGCCCGCGTGCCATATTTAATTGTTGGTAATCAATGGTGGGTGCAATGATAAAGGGCGACCAGGGATCAGTGGCGTAGCCAGAAATTTTGTTCGGGGGGGGGGGGGGGGGGGGGGGGGGCTAGGTTGCAGCGCGGCCTTCTCCTTATAGAATTTGTCGAGGGATCAAATACATGAATAATAACTGCATTGCCAATGCCACTGTATATTAGATGCTGCAAACGAATTATCGAACGCTACGCACTGTCAAGTACAATATGTATTTTTTCATAAAAGAATATATTCATATGTCCCAAAAATTCTGGCAGAAATAACTGATATCAATGCGGCCGCGTTTTTTTTTTTTTTTGGTCTATTTAATAAGTAAAGAAAATATCACACGGACTTTAGAAACCAGCAAAGCAGTGTATACAGCTGATATGAAGAACGTAAAGGCCATGAAATGAATAAGTTGAGGACAAATATTTTGATGAATCTTCGTCATTCAAGAACCTTCTTTACATTTTTGCACATTTGCAACGGCCAGGACAAAAACCTCAATGACGCTGTCCCTCGTTGCAATAGATTGCACAGGAGCAGCTGTTACCGGTCGTGTATTGTAATTACACCGAGATTATACTCGCAACGTAAGTACAAATAAAAAGTAGGAGAGGGAGAGAGAGAGAAGTCATAAGGGAAACGCAGGGAGGTTAACTATGCTGAGCCCGGTAGGCTACCCTGCACGGGGGAAGGGGGAGAAGGGATTGAAAGAGAAGGAAGAGAGAAGTTCACGCGTTGCACATTTACAGTTAAGCGTTCATCGCTGAGTTTCGTCACAGGTGGTCATGCAGGCTTGTGCACTTCAAAAAGCGCAGCAGCGCCTTTGTAGCCCTGCACATAGCACAAGGCCACGCGCCCAAGATCTTTTCCTCCGTAAAAGGCCTGTCGTCTAAGTGCCCCAAGGCCGTCCGAAGGGCAATCCTCTCATCTTCGTATCTGTGGCAGTCACATAAAAGTAAGAGTTCTGCAAAATATACATTAGAAATGCGCATATAGAATGGAATATACAAATGCGAAGATACAACTCGCTAAAGGGCAAAAAAGAGTAGCTGGAAACAAAGTTCACTGCTTGTATACACAACACCTCGCAACAAGATATTTAAATTTACGTCTAAGTCTCCAATAAATCTACGTATTTAAGCAAACGTCACTGTATATTATGCGTCAAACAAGACAAATAAACACGTTGCGGAGTCAGAGATAGTAAACCTTGCGCACAGAAAGACAGATGATCTAGGCAAGAACAAAATTATGATCGCAGAAATCGTGATATGTACTCGGGCCATGCAGCGGTCGCGACAGCGCCATGTGGGTAGAATATTTAATAGAGGAATAATGCAGAAATCAGTAGCAAAATGTGTAATTTAACTGCCTGCACAGCAGGAACAATTATTCTGCACCCAAAATTAAAGGAGGGTTTTGCTTTGTTTCAAAAAAGAAATAAAAGCAGGTAGCTAAAAAGGAAAGAAAAGGACAAACGAAAGCCACAGATGATGCGGCAAGTTGAACTACCCAATATCCGAGTGTGCTTTTGGCAAACGCCGCATGGGCCGGGCTTTCAATGAGCAAGGTCGGTCAAAATTGGTTATTGATGTTAATTTTCGTATTCACATGATAATTTTGATCATGATGCTAACTGCTAGAATAAACGGCTAAGATTTCTGCGGTTTTAAAAGCTTGCGAACAGTCATACATTTTCATAATTACGAGCTTATCTGAAGGAACAGAGCTTTTTACTTGCATTGATTTTTGCTGCTTCGCTATCTAAAGGACAAACTTCTCTCGGTGGGGGAGTTGAGCGAAGCGGTCAATGACTTCGGACACGTTGATGCCGACGTTTCTGTGGGTGTATAGAAGCACCAGTCTAACCATGCGTTCCACAGACATTGTAGAGCGCAAGTAGTTTTTTAGTAAACTCTTGTTAAAAAATGTCGCAGTTTCACCCGAAAGGCGAAGCATCGATTGCGATAGCAAATTAGTTGAGAGCTATTCAGAGCAGGGATAGTAGTTTTATCGGCTGCATAAACTTGTACACATTGGCTTACTAACTGAATTAGCAATCGTAGTGTCAGCGCGCACACGCAAACATGAATAAATCACACTGAATGACCGCAGCCAACGACTGCCAAAACGCTGGCAGCAAGGGCAAGTTCGCGCGGTCTATCGCTTCAACGGAAACTGAGCGGCGAATGCACAGCGCATACAAAGGTCAGAGCCGTGTGGAGATAAGAGACGGTGCGGGCGACCGCCGGGCAAAGTGCAGAGAAGAAGCTGTTGGCAGAGGAGAAGCTGCCCCCCCCTCCCCCTCTTCCCGTTTCTTGCTTTCGCGTGGGAGATTGAGTGGCAAGATACGCATTTGGTGCCGTAGCACAGCGCCGCCCCGCCTCCCTCTCTCCCATACCCCCTCGGCCTTTCGCGGGACGGTCGCGTTTGCTTTCCGCCGTGCGTTCGCTCTCCGTGATGGCGCGCGGGGGAGTTCGCCCTCCGTGATAGCGCACGTCCCCCGCGCGCTTTCGCTCGCGCATACGGCGCGCGGCGACGATTTTATCGCCCTTGGAATCTATACGGAACCTCACGTCGACGGCGACGACGGCAGAAATCCGGTTGAAGTGTCCATATAATTGCTATCGCAATAAAATATTCTCTCTGCGCTGACAGTGTTCACTGGAAGGGTGACTAGAATCTGGAACAGTTTGTACACATTTACATAGAACCTGCAGTCGCAAAGAGAGAGGGCATCTATTCCGGTACTAAAACCTAAAACACTCCCTCGATGTCGTTGGCATCCTTGTTTAGGTACCTTGCACAAACAGGAGGCTGTTCGATTCCAGTGATGTCCGTCCTTTCGTCAAGAAGTATGGAGAAGCAGTCTGCTTTTGCAACTAGGCTTTCTTTGATAATTTTGTCACAAATGTCTATAATTTGGTTTTGTGTATCTGGGCTTAAATACGAGGCATTACTGGGACAACTTTCCAAATGGTTTTTCAGATATGTATCTCCACAATCAGCTCGCATGCGAAGAAGCGCTCTGAAAATACCTGTACTTTCAGCGGTGGCTATGCTTAAATCCATAAGGCCACTGTCCCTGTGGCCACGGAGAGCCAGACTTTGTAGCCCGCGAAAAGAATTTCCTCATTAATAGGCCAAAGGCCATTTACTTTCTCCTGTTTTCTCATATTTTACTTTGCCTGCCCTGGTCCAGCTGATCGATCACATTGGGCACGCTTCCTGAAAATGTTTGGAGAAAATTATCAGCTGCTAGCTCACAGTCACGGTAATATTTAGCATTTTCGTGTGTGTGGAAGATTGCGAGCATGTGCTTTCATTTCTGGAACGGCTTGGACACGAGGGCTCCAGTGCACGCATGTTCGTCCAAGTTTATAACAGCATTCACCCCATAAAGTTCCAGAATTGAAAATCTTTTAAAGCCCGCCTTTGGAAATGTCAGTGCACTTTTCGCGTCAAAAGTTTATGAGAACTTTATACCCATAAAGTTTCGGAATTGAAATCCAAGCGCTCCGTAGATTCCGCGGCCGCTGCGAGATGCCGCAACGCGCCCGCTCGCTATCGAAAAGCCCTTGAAAGTTCGTGCTCGGATGGGGCTCCTTGCGTTACGTGACCCCAGGTGCCACGAAATCCACCCCAGGTGCCAGGAAATCCAGCCCGAGTTCGCAATGTTCGTGCCAAAATGTCTTTCGAGCGTGAAAAAGACATTGTAGACAGAATGCAGAATGATTCCCGACGTCGGTGCTAGCTTTGGTCGGCGGTGCATGCCGGCACGAAAAAATTTCGGGGGGGGGGAAGGGATGAAGCCCCCCCCCCCCCTGGCTACGCGCCTGCCACTGCTAACTTCATGCGCGCTGCCTTCCTTGCCGGGCTGTCTTTCTGCAACCCTAGTGTTGCAGAGTTAAGAAACAGAGGTCATCGCAGATCACTCACAGAGGCCGTCAGTAGTGGACATTAAAATAGGCAGATAATGATGATGAATCTAATTTTCAGAGTTGCGGTGAATCGCGCGGTTGCACGAACCGTTCGCCTCCGCTGCCGGCGTTCTTCACAATGCTTGCGTTGTGAAAGCGAGTGCTCGAGGTCATCCAGTGAGGTATTTACAGGTTTACATGGTCCATGCTTACTATGTCCACTATGTTCACTATGCTTACTATTTTAATTTTAGGTGAATGTTTACTACAATTCATATGGCCACTATAACTAGCGTATAGACTCATGTAAGGGCCACACTTTTCTGTCGCAATTTTTGCGAGAGTTTCATGGGACCGGGCCATTTGACCTCCTTTTTCCAACTACGAGTATGAAATCTGCCGTAAACCTCCACGATCTCCTCCTCCCGACATCCAGTAGCGACGCGCGAAAGTATGCTGCGCGCGACAATTCGCTGTTGAGCCCGATCAGAATCAGCGCACGGAACGCGATTGCTTCTCGGTTGGATGCCTTTTTTTTATATTGGCTGTCAAGTTATGCATGGTGCGGCCCTTACACGGGTGCGATCCTTACACGGTTTCACACAGTAAGAATCTTCCTTCGTGTAATTGTCTTCTACTTCGCTATCACTAATACTGTTTCGCCTTCCCGGCCAAACTACACTCTTTTATTTTTTTAGTACTTTCAGTCCGAGTATAAGCGCTGCTGCGCATGATCTCTATACTTCTGTTTATTCTGATTTTGAGTGAATCCGGCTTGGCATCATTTCGGTTACTGAGTGAATTCTATATACAAGGTGCTTCAGCGAATAGTTTCCAAAATTTTTAAAGGTGGCCTGTGGCAGACAGTACAATTCTAGTTCATGAGCTCGTCTACTCGAAGAGGCGGGCATTACTTGCACAAAAAATTGAAATGCATAATCGACTAATTAACAAAATTATTAAGTTTTTAGCTAATTACCTTATGGCCAATGATGCAATTTACAAATTCTAGCCGTGGAGTGCGGATCCACTTTGAACAAAATCTCAGGCTGACACCAGTATGGTATGTATGATAAAACTTTCAGCACGTAGCGGGCCGCTCCCACGTCGGTACAGAAAGGCCCAGCCTCTCTGCTGCGTCGCGCGCCCGATGGACACCAGTGTCGAGATATTAATTCTCTAACTTTGCGGAGAAATACATTGGCGTGTCAGTCACTTTCTCAACAAAACGTCGTTTTATGCATCAAAGCACAAAAGTATGAAAAGAACAAATTATGGAATTTTACGTGCCAAAACCACGATCTGGTTATGAGGCACGCCGTAGTGGAGGACTATGGAATAATTTAGACCACCTGGGGTTCTTTAATGTGCGCCTAAATCTAAGTATACGGGTGTTCTGGTATTTCGCCCCCATCGAAATTCAGCCGCCGTGGCCGTGATTTGATCCCGCGACCTCATGCTTAGCGGTCCAACACCATAGCCACTAAACAACCACGGCGGGTAAGCGCAAAAGTAACTGGAACGCCAATGCATTTCTCCGCAATGTTCGGGAATTATTAATATCCCGTGACTGGTGCCATCCTGAAAATTAGTTCCTAGTGCATCCGCCTTGCGAATTCCACGGCTAGAATTTGTAAATTGCAACACGGGCCATAAGTTAATATGTTAAAAACCTAATTGGTGATTCTTTTTAAATAGTTGATTATGCATTTCAATTTTTTGTGCAAGTAATGTCCACCTCTTCGAGTAGACCAGTTCATGAACTAGAATTGTGCTATCTGTCACAGGCAACTTTTAAAAATTTCTTGAAAGTGTTTGCTGAAACACCCCGTATTTATGGCCTCTGCATGCAAGAGACGATGTTTCCATCCCTCATGCGTAAATGTTGTAAATAATTAAAATAGCTTTTTTTTATTTTATTTTGTCGCCAGTAGTTAGCATTGCCTACTGGAAAGAGAATCAGTATTGAGACACATGTGCACTCACGTGCTTTTCACACGCCGTTGATAGAAGACTCTGCCGAAGGGGTCACTGAAGTCTGCAGTCTCTTTTTTTTTTTTTTTCGGGGTAAAAAAAGCACGCAAAATAGTTTGAAGTGAGGTGAACATACATCAACAAATTCATTGTCTAGGTATAGGCTATCCATTTAGTTGGCTACTTCCTTCTGTTTAAAAAATATAATAAACTTTGTCCTTTGTATATATTTAAATATATTGTGTCTGTGCGTGGTGTTCTCAGCGGAAATTTAAAAAAAAAATGTTCAACTGAGGAAACACGGATGAGGTAGCCACCGCTGGTGCTTCTAATGCGCTTGTCCTCCTATTGTCAGGATTTGCCGAAATAAAGCGAAAGTATAAATTAAATGCCGTGCACGTCCGCGCCAACAATAGTGCCGTAAACTTTTAGCCACAACAAAAGTGAAAATGTGGAGGCAACGCAAGAGAATCCTCAAATTATGTGGGTAACAGAACTCCGGTAATGACATTTTAGGGGCGCGCGGGGGAGGGGGGGCTCGAGCCCCAGAGCCCTCCCCCCCCCCCCCCCCCCCCCCGTAGTCGGCGCCTATGGGCCAAGTTTTTAACTTCAGAGGTTGCTCTGTGTAAATTTCGCCTTAGGCTCCTAAGCGCATTATTCACCTTCTTACTTACTTCCTCTACATGTCTATTCCAGCTTAAGTCACTTCTAAATAATAAACCCAAATATGTGTGCTCTACGTTTTTAAGCTTCTTGCCATGTATACTATAAGGAAATTGCAGGATCTTCTTTTTTCTTGTAAGAGACATGCTTACTGATTTAGTTGGATTTATAACCATTTGCCAGTCAGAACACCATTTCATAACGTTTTCAAGGCTGCATTGTAGTTTAATTTGGTCACTGGAAGATTCTATAGTATTATAAACAACACAGTCATCAGCGAATAGTCTTATTGGAACAGAAATGTGGTGTGGCAGGACATTAATGAAAATAAGAAATAAAAGAGGTCCTAGGACACTTTCCTGAGGTACTCCAGATAACACCGGTTGTAGACTGGATCTATGCTCGTTTATTTGAACGTACTGCTGACGGCACTGCAAGTACGAGGTAAACCACTTTGTGAGGTTGGGATCCTTAAACACTGTATTAATTTTGAACAAAAGTTTGGAGTGGGAAACTTTATCGAACGCTTTGGCAAAATCTAAATAAATCAGGTCCGTCTGTCCACGGGAATTTATCGTTTGGGAAGTATCATGAACCAGTTCAACTAACTGAGTGAACGTAGATAGTCCCTTACGAGGGGAGAACAAGTTATACACTTCAAGGAATTGTGACAAGTGCTTGGACATGATGTGTTCCAGAAGTTTAGAGCATGTACTTGTGAGGGAAATTGGTCGGTAATTGCTAATGTCTGAAGTGTTCCCGGTTTTATGAACTGGTACTATTCCCGCTAGTTTCCATGCCGTAGGGCAAGAACCATTCAATACTGAAGAATTAAATATTTTTGTAAGGAACTTAGACACCCATTGAGCATACGTCACTAAGAATTTATTAGGAATATCGTCTGGTCCAGGGCTCTTTTTAGTGTTTATATTGAGCAAAAGGTTTAAACACCTTCCTCAGTTATCTCAATATTTGAAATGGGAGGGCGGGCAGAGAATTCGCATACGCTAGGCACTGCATCATCATCCTTTGTATAAACCGACGAAAAGAAAACATTAAATTGATCAGCCCTTTCAGCATCATTAATTTCAGGATTAGAACAGCACTGCTTATTCGGCGGATTTACATAACGCCAAAACTTAGTCGGTGCTTCTGAGAGGAATTTCTTCAATGTTACATTGTAAAATTGGTCTTTCGCCTCCATAATTAGCCGCTTCAATTCTTGCCTCATGTTTCGAATTGAAGTTTTGTCATCTGTATTCTTATATTGTGAACATCCGTTCCGTTCCGTTCTCTTTTAATTTTCCGTTTTGCCTGAATTATTTTTCGGTTCATCCACGGATTTGTATTTCCGCATTTTTTATTGTTCTTGGGAACAAATTTATCCATGGAATGAGTTAATACATTGTAAAAGAAATTCCATAAATCATCAGTGCTCACGTCCGATTGATACAAGTAGATAAATTCATCAAAGGAGCTTTCGAGATAGTCTAAGATATGACATCATCTGCGGATTGAAAATTCCAAACAGTTTTCTTTGGGTTACCCAGTGAGGGGGATGGAGACATACTGAAAGTAGCTATTGGCATCTTAATAATAATAATAATAATAATAATAATAATAATAATAATAATAATAATAATAATAATAATAATAATAATAATAATAATAACCTTTATTTTTTTCCATCAACGTGATGGGGGAGGTAAGGGAAAAAAAGCTGAAACAGACAGCTTGACTATTTCCCGCCCCCCCCCCCCCCCCAAAGAAAAAAAAAAATACATTCCATAAAGGCAGACAGTTCAGCTATCGACGAGAAGTGACAACACATTTGTGATTGTACCAAAAAATAGTACTTATCACTACAAGCATCTTTGTGGCATATGAACATGCACATTCCCAAACGAGTGAACATGCAACTGTAGTATAGTTGCTTATATATACATGTCACTGCTGGAAGACATATGTAAACACCCATACACACAACAACGGCTCACTAACATATACATAAGGGTTTGTCGCGAACAGGGGCGTAGCCAGAAATTTTTTTCGGGGGGGGGGACCAGTCTTCGGAAATGCATCATTGAGACGACCCGTGCGATCGGAGAAGACATCATTAATTATTCATTTCCGTTAAGCGTAGATGGCGTCGTCCTCGTCGGGGCGAAGTGCGTTTCACAAGTCAAGGACGGCTATAAGCGTGAAAATGCACGTGTGACCAGACTATACCTACTCCCATAGCAATAGCTTGTTCGCTGCGTATTTGCGCTAGAAAACTTAAATACGCGCAAAAACGCGTAAGGCTTTTTTTTTTTTTTTTTCGAAGCTTTCGTCGCCCTGCTCCCTCATACGAGAGGGTTGCATTTCCTGCGGCAAGTGCATGAGCCGCTGTGTTTCTGCTGTGTGCGAGCGTGCAGCCGTCATTTGCCTTTACGTCAACAGATTCAGAATTGTACAGAATATTTCACCGCACAGAATAAATATGGCATGTGTACGCATTTTAAGTAGTGCGTGCAACTCATTTCTGCTTCACTTACGCCGGTGCAAACAGGAAGCGGCCTTGTACCTCACAGAATCTCAACTGATTGGTGTACTAGTGATGCAGGAATGAACTCCGGTCTTGTTCAGTGCGTAGTGCAAATAATCAATTTCTCAGGACGCGTGAACTCCGACGAGAACTGTCAGCGCCTGCAACAAGAGTTTACTTACGCTGTACTGCGCACAGCAATAATTCATACTTGTCGGCTGTCTGTTTCGTGCATTCTGTTGCGAGTCGGTGGAATTTCACTGCTATCATCAACCCCTTCGTGTGTACATTGCTGGTTTGGGATTCCACAACAAAACAGTAATTACCAGCCTTCCGTAGGGGTGCAATCGCAAACAAGAGAAGCTTCTCTCGCGCAGACTAAAAGATCCTGCGCGAGCGCGGCCTAACCGGCACCTGAAGGGAAACGGCGGAAATGTATACCGGATATTTCGACCACCTGCATTGGGGTCTTTAACGTGCACGGCCTCGAGCGTTTTTCGCCATCATCTAAAATGCGGCTGCCGCATTTGCTTCTTCATTTGTTGCGCATTTGTTGCTTCAGAATGCTGCCCGCCACATTCTCGCCCAAAACTTTACAGAGTGTCAAAGCCTTGACAAACACCGTGACAGTTTTTTCCATATGCAGACATGATTCGCTGTAAATTACCAACCCCCACGAAGGTTTGAAAAAGTATGGTGGCCGCTTCTGGTGCAGCACGTCAAGAACGTGCTGGGCCAGGAGGCATGAGCCTACCAGGAGGCCCGGACTTGAGCTTTAGTTCCTTCGGGCTAATAAATGTTATTTCTCTCTCTCTCTCTCTCTACCAACCCAAACGCAAGCGCCCAGGAATGAAATTGTGATAGTAGCACCGGTTTCATGAATTATGTCAGCGCGAAGCGACGAGAACAAAGGGTGGGTAAGTGGGGGAGGGGTGTGCGGAAAAAATTCGGGGGAGCTTGAACCCCCCCAACCCCCCTCCCCCCCTGGCTACGCCCCTGACTCGCGAACATTCATCACTAAATTTCAAAAAAAAAAGATCAGCAAACACGTGAAAGACAAACAGAATCTCTGATATGCATCCCAATTTACACAAACGATAGACAATGTTCAGGGAAATACTCCTAAGGAAGAAAAAAACGATTTTAAACGCTGCTTTGATGTATTTTCTAGCTGCTAGAGTGTCTGTGACAAAGATTCAATAATTCCGGCAGTTTTCTTTTCATCATTGTTGTCCATAGGTAGTTCTACACGTCTCTACGTTCCAAATTTCCCTACTACGTGTATCATATAAAGGGTTTTTCTGTGACAGAGAAGCTAAAGCTGAGAGAAAGTTTATGTTTTCTTTTACATCGTTTTATATATGTTAAACACAGGCGATATGATACATCTGAGTAATTTTCATAATTTTCAACTTTTCAAACAAAGGCAGAGATGGATGATCTCGAGGAACACCGAGAACATGTCGCAACATTCTTTTCTGAACTGTAAGAATTTACGTAAATTTGTAACAGTCGTAGTTCCCCAAACTAAATGTGCATAACTAATATGAGAGTGAAATAATGTATTGTAAAGAATAACCTTGACATGCACAGGCAGCACCTCTTTATTAATGTACGTAACTCCTACGACACTTGAAATCTTAGAAACAACATGTTCCACGTGGTCATCCCACGTTAAGTTCTCATTGAACACAACGCACAAGAGTTTTGAATACAGGGAGTATTTCTATTTTGAGTCACCTAACAAAAGATCTGTATTTATAAAAACGCTCTTATTTCTCGGACGGAAAAGTATGGCTTTTGTCTTGGCCGTGTTTATTTTAATGCATTGGCACTGACCACTCATGCAAACGCGATAGTGAGCTATTTGTTTCAGAAATTAAATCATTCGGACATGCAGCTGAGAGAAGCATAGTTGTGTCATCGCATAAATGATATGTTTAATGTTCGGATTAATACATATAATGTCATTCAAATAGATATTAAATAAAAGTGGTCCAAGGATACTTCCCTGAGGTACTCCTGATGTTATTGTTTTTTTTTTTTGTCTGAAGAAAAACCATTGAGATAGACATATTGCTGTCGATTTTCTAAATGAGATGCTAATAGTCGTAGTGCATCACCATGGATTCCATATGTATCTAATTTTTTGAGTAAGATCAAATGGTTAAGTAAATCAAACGCTTTTGGTGAAGTCTACAAAAACACCCAGGGCTACTTCTTTTTTTTTTTTCAAAGGCGTTTAAAATAAATTATTTCTGCTCCAGCAAAGCCTGTTCCGTCGACCTGTGTTTACGGAAGCCAAATTGTGACCGGGAGAGTATATTGTATTTATCGTAGAAATTCAATATTTTGGCGTAAATTACTTTTTCCAGCCCTTTAGAGAAAATAGGAAGGATGCACACGGGTCTGATATTCCGTCCTCTACTGGCAGTCCGTCAAAAGCCCTACCAACCATGCGACAACTAAAATAAGGTCCAAAATAGATGAAGTTGTATCACATAGTCTGGTGTGTTCTTCTACAATAAATTTCAACAATTTGTTCTCAATCATAAGAGAAAGCCAGTCCAAAAGCTGTTCGCAACTAGCGACGTCTACCTCCCCTGTTGAGTATGAGCTCCGATTAATTCCCGGTAAGTTAAAGTCGCCCAGGAGAATGATATTGTCTCCTCGAAAATTTCTTTCCATAAATTCCCGTAGGCTGGTCATTCCATCAGGTGAAGTATTTGGGGCCCTATACACCTCCAATGTAAATTGTTCGATCAGCAAGATAGTCATCCATACAGCTTCGATACTATCCGATTGTTGTAGGGTAGTTACAACAGCTTTGCGTTTAACAACTATAGCTACTCCTACACCTCTTCCCCTCTCGATCCCTTCTAAATGCTTTGTAACAATGGGACACTCAGGCGTCTCTGATATGCTATGTAACCATGTGACGTTATGACAATAAGTCAGGTTCATGTTCCAAGACCACAATTCCAATGCATCGGTTTTCTTATTATGCTCTATTATGCTCCGCGCATTTATGTTTATAATCTTAAAAGCCATCCTGTTTACCTTGTTAGCATCAGTTGCCAGTTTCAATTATCCTCGAATTTGGTACATCATCTTTTATCCTCATCCCATCCATACAATACATTATTCATTTTCAGTTTATCAAAGACAATTTTGGCCCTACACCTTCCTTTCTTCCTGGGCACACGAGTCCCACAGTTTCTTCCTAATTTACACTACACGTCTGGAGTAATCTTTACTAATGCTTATCTCTGTATCTTTAAGAAGCTTGGTACAATTGCTCAAATCGTTGCTTTCTCCCTGAAGTCCGCTAACCTAAAAATAATCGGGCGATTTCTACCAGGTGTTTCTTCCGAGCCTGTGAATTCTTTCAATGCAGTTACTTGCACTTTCAGGATGTCTTTTAAAACTTCTTCAGTGACTTTCTCATCAGTGCTACATCGTTCTCCTGCGAGCCTTCTTGCATGCCTCTAATTATTAAATCATTTCTTCTAGAACGATTGTCCAAATCATCACCTGTCTAACAAGGCACGTAGCACCTTCATCCCACCTGTCAACAATCACTTCAACGTTGTATAAGCCTGAGTGAGTATCGTCAAAGCTTTGTAGCTTCGGTTCAATTGCGAGAAGTCGATTTTGCATTTCAAGCATTCTCATTTCTGAGCTAGCCTGATTTGTCTGAAACTCAGTGAGTTTCGGCAGGATCTCTTTTTGGTTCTGGATTACATTTGCAATCATTGCTTCCGTTACCGGTCCAGGATTTTCTTCTACGTCGCCACCGACAACTTAAGCAGCAAACCGCTAATGATATACACTCTGAAAAGCAGCATAACACAGTGTGTGGGCACGGAAACACTATAAGACATAGGTCGTCAATACGGATGCAGTATTTGTATGACTAACCTGCACAAAGAGCAGTAGTTGGGTGACATAGTCATGGCTGTGTGTTGCCGTGCCCACTAAATATGGCCCTCGGTGGAGCTCCAATTTATAGTCAGCAGCAGGGTCCTTCTGGGGGCGGATACCCTGGTCATCGTACTCGGCGAAGATGCGCAGAAGGTGGTTTCCGTGTGGCGTCGGGCAGCAGTACAGAGCAGCTTTCCGTGAACGATGTACTGTAATCGCTGTCCAGGTTCATGCGTGTCGATGCGATATGCTGTAGCGAGGCTCCGAGCATCCACCGTCCGAGAGGGCTGTATCCCGTTGAAGATTACAGCATTGCACGCATACAATACCTGCACCAAGAGCGGTATGTTGGTTGACA